>NW_013753846.1:0-1268 GCF_000517525.1 Limulus polyphemus | reverse complement strand
CACTCTAACAAACCTGGGCACAAGAAACCTCAATGCCGGCAACTTCAAAACAGGGAAGATGCCATGGCAGGAAAGGCTGCTACCCAGAAAGGTTGTTGGAACTGTGGAGAGCAAGGACATATGAGGAGCCAGTTGAGGCTGACTTATTGGTAGTATTCTTCTTACGGGAGACCAGTAGTGGTCTTGTGAGTATCAAGATTCTAGATCACAAAGGAGTACCAGAAACCATACAGAAGCTCCGTGGTGTGACAGGACATTATGCAAGGTTGTGGGGACAAGTGTGGGTAACTATTGAGCTCATAGGCATGAAGGAAACACAAAGTATACTTGGCTGACATTGAAGACCCATCCATATTAGGGTTGGACTACTTACTACTGTGGAGGTGTGTAATTAATTTTGATAACATGACGATTGGGAACAACAAAGGCCAAATTCCAGTAAGTGTTACTGCATCTGTTGATTTGCATTTCAGAGCACTTAAGTCAACTACAATACCCCCAATGTCATAGAAGATAATTTGAAAGAGTAAAAGAAAAATCCCCAGGAAGCCAAATGCTTGTGGAAGCAGTGGAAGACCCATCCAGGACAGCGGATGTGAAGATGGAAAGGTCACTTGTGGCAGGTCATCAAGTAGAACCCATAACAGTGGACAGTTTCTGTAAATATGAGCAAACACTTAAGGAAGGGGCATTGTTGGGTGTGAGTCAGGAGGTAGAGCCAGTCAATGTTAAAGCAAGAAATACAACCATAAAGAAAGGACATCCTCTTCCGCAACATTTAACTGACCTCTATAAGAGGAGTATAGTCCATTTGTCATCATCACAGGCTCTTCAGGTTAGGGAACTTTTGGTGAATTATGCAGACGTCTTTTCGAAAGGAGATCATGACCTTGGCTGCACAGACCTTCTGGAGCACAGAATAAACACAGGCAATCACCGTCCAATAAAGATTCCTCTGAGGAGAATAGCTCTGGCAAAGTGACAAGAGGTGGAGAAGGTCATGGATGGCTTAATTAAGGAAGGGATAGTCAAGAAATCAGATAGTCCCTGGTCAGCTCCTGTTGTGTTTGTCTAGAAGAAGGATGGGACCCAACATTACTGTGTGGACTTCAGGGCTCTTAACAGTATAACCGAAAAACATTCACACTCACTGCCAAGAAATGATGATACTCTTGATGCCCTAAGTGGAGCTAGGTGGTTGTCAACTCTGGACTTAAAGTCGGGTTTCCACCAAATGAAAATGGCTGAAGCAGATAAACCTAAGACTG
>NW_013753845.1:0-1100 GCF_000517525.1 Limulus polyphemus | reverse complement strand
CTATTTCTCACCTCTAGGATCAGTTGGATTTCAATCATTTGTTATGTCCAGTAAGGACCTTAAAGTGTTATATTGCCTGCACTAAGGCTTTTAGAGGTGCTAGACAATGGCTTTTATTCATTGTGACCCTTCAGTTTCATGGGACTTATCCATGGTTACTTTGATGGGTGGGTATGAAAATTAATCCATACTGCTTATTCTGGGCTCTCTTTGGAGGTAAGGATACTTCTGCAAGTCATGTCTCATCAGATTCATCACATTTTTATGTCTTTAGCAGCCTGGTTGAATTGCCCACTGATGAACATTGTGTGGGCTGGTATGTGGACCTCCCCAATACTTTTATCTCACATTATTTGCATAATCTGGCAGTTTTTTCCTTTGAGGGTTTTCAACTACTCCTGTAGCTATCAGCTAGATTATAAAGAGGGGTGAGCATTTTAATTACTAATCTCATCTCTTCTTTCCTTTCCAGGATCCCTTACCTCTTTTTCACAGGATCCCACTCTGTGGCAAGTGTTGCTTAGTCAGATGTGCTTTTATCAAACCAAACACTAACAACCACTAACACAATATATACTTTATCTAGGTTGCAACAGGCTCTGTAGAAATGAGGTGTTCCATAAGACCACCTAGAGGTAGACTGGGTGATATTACTGTGGACTGCTACTCACAGACTAGCATGAGTAAAGCATAATGGGATCCTGCCTGTCCCTGCTAGTCAGTAGACTTGCATGAGTAAAGCACAACGGGATCCTGCCTGTCCCTGCCAGTCAGTGGATTGCATAAATAGGGGTCAGGCTGCTTTTAAAAATTTCGAGAATTTGGTTCACCTATTGCACTGTTTCCAGAGCATTGTTCCTCAGAGCTCCACAATATGCATTACCCCTCCTGTATTCTACTAGTGGAGCTAGGGAGTCCTTACCACTCCTGGTTTTCAGTCATTGGGGTGGTGTACAGAGGTTATTCCTCCAGAGTGTTCGAGTGACTTTCCTCCACTCTTGGAGAAAAGGGCAAAGTTGGGGGCCCTCCAACCCGGGATTCAGGAGTTTTTTTTTTTCAGATGCCATTAGGAGTAGCACCAGCCTACTCGTAATACCAGT
>NW_013753844.1:0-1623 GCF_000517525.1 Limulus polyphemus | reverse complement strand
TTTCCAGTTTAAAGCAAGCCTTGTGGTGTTCGATAATGGTATAAGTCAGATGTTTTGTTATCGAACTGTATTTTCTTTGGAAAGTAAGTGGCGTTGGATGCTGTTGACAAACTGTCTTCCCTCTAATCTATCAGTTCAAAACTACGGAAGGCCATGTGCAGTTGGCCGTTATGTACATTTGCGCGAATACTTTAAAACAAACTGTTAAACAAATATAACTCTAAGATTGAACTTTATGTAAATCATATGCTGCTATGCTGACTCAAAAATCAACAAAAATGGTATAATATATTATTTTGATCACTGGAAATGTGACATTACATTTAATAAATGTTTAGGTTGGTTTAACTTCAAACTATTTGTTTGTTTGTAATTAAGCACAAAGCTACACAAGGGGCTACCTGTGCTCTGCTCATCACGGGTATCAAAACTCGGATTCTAGCGTTGTAAGACCGCAGACATACTGCTTTGCCACTGGAGGGGCGACTTCAAACAGACTCTTATTGCTTGATATTATTCAAGCTCTTAAGCTGATCATGGGATTTAACCGTAAATCTTATAGCGCACCTACGATTCCAAAGTGCGGAGCGCGTTTATGCGGCAACGGAACACAAGCAAAGAACTCTCATATTCACACGCTAATCACTAAGCCATGCCCAGTCATTTGGGTTATAAAATTAAGCATATTAGGCTGTTTTGTCTTGTAATAAGTGAAATGTTTATAGTTTGTTTAGGAGAAAAAGTCGTCTCCAAACGTACGCGGAAATGAAACTTCTAAAACTTTTATTTGTAGTTAGAATTTTTGCAGTGATAATCTGGCAAAGCAAATAAGAAATATTATACTTAAAAATAAGCTGAAATACTTATGTAAACGTATTGCGAAACAAGTTACGTGATTTCTAAGTTAAAAATCGTTTTTTATTTTGTTTCTGGTGAACACAAAGCTACACAATAGGCTATTTGTGCTCTGACCACCATGGGTATCGAAATCCGGTTTCTAGCGATGTAAGTCCTTTCATTGGCAAACAAAGTTTCAAACTCAAATATCAAATTAAAAAAATAATAAAAACATCTTTCCCACAAATGAAGCTACATTTAGTATTTAGAATTAAAAATATGTTAAAACCAAAGACGCTATACCCATGCCTATGCGGTTGTGGGTCGTATATAAATACACTTGTGGTAGCTGTAAAGCTACCTGTATTGGTAAAACTACACGTCACCTACAAATACGCGCACAGGAACACATGGGAATTTCAGTAAGAAGCGGCTATAACCTAACTAATCCACCTGAGTCTTGTATCTGATTGAACAGTGAGAATAAAAACTTCTATAAAACTTTAAAATTCTTGACTTCGAAACTACAGATTACGAACTATTTATTAAGAAAGTCTCTACATTTTCAATGATCATCCAACACTAAATAATAACATCAACTCATCCCTGTTGTCATTAATGTAATAAATTCCGGATTCTCAGTTATTTGATATTTGTTATAATTTTAAGGATTCGGTGTTTATACTTATATTTAAGCCTTTCTTTATAATAGTTTCTCTTAACAATGTGATTTATTAAACATGTGTATGCCGCACTTTCTATCGTACATTCCATAAAAATGTTACC
>NW_013753843.1:0-238 GCF_000517525.1 Limulus polyphemus | reverse complement strand
AACACGAATATAGGTTGGAAAACCTAAATAATACACACACGTTCATAGATTGTACATTATTATTGTATAACACGAATATGTGTTGGAAAACCTAAATAATACACACACGTTCATAGATGTACATTATTATTGTATAACACGAATATAGGTTGGAAAACCTAAATAATACACACACGTTCATAGATGTACATTATTATTGTATAACACGAATATAGGTTGGAAAACCTAAATAATGCAT
>NW_013753842.1:0-1125 GCF_000517525.1 Limulus polyphemus | reverse complement strand
AGGTTCATGTTCTGTGAGATGTCTCAACTTATTGGTCAACGTTTTATGATACATCTAACACTACATATCTATGTTTCGATCACGCACACAATTCGTAATTCTGTTCCTTTAGGCATAAAGCTGGTTAAATTAAATTATAACATTACTTACAGAAATACAACGTTTTATATCACCTAGACAACTTCTAACGCATAAAGTTGCCTTGTAATAAAGTTGGTAAATTATGTTTTATTTTACGTGTTATTTTATCAACCAAAGTTCACATTTGGATTTTCTTTCGTTCTTGTTGTTTTGTTTTATCTATATTAATAAAACAACCTTTGTGTGTGTGTGTGTCAGTCAGCGCCATAGCTCCAAGAGGAAAGAACCTAGAGACCTGAAACTTGGTCAATGTTGGTCAATTTTTTGGCATATAATTTTGCCCTTTAGTCATGAAAAAGAGAAGTGTATGCTGCCATCTGTTGCTTGGTACAAGAAATTGTTAGGGAATAAGTGTTTAATAATAATAACAGTTTTGTACCAACAGGTTTAAAAAAAAACAAAAAAACACGTCAAATAGTGTTAGAATTCATATTATTGGCGGAAATGATTATATTTAAAAGTGTTAGAATTCATATTATTGGTGGAAATGATTATATTTAAAAGTGTTAGAATTCATATTATTGGCGGAAATGATTATATTTAAAAGTGTTAGAATTCATATTATTGGTGGAAATGATTATATTTAAAAGTGTTAGAATTCATATTATTGGTGGAAATGATTATATTTAAAAGTGTTAGAATTCATATTATTGGTGGAAATGATTATATTTAAAAGTGTTAGAATTCATATTATTGGCGGAAAGTGTTTGTTCGTCCTAATTTCATATTCATAGAGTGCTTGAAAACAGTATGTCTTTCTTTTCAATATTAATACATTTATGTATTTAACGTGTATTGTTAAAATGAAAAGCGAAATTTTAATACTTTCTGTTCAAAATAGCTAAACATCAGCTATTATGTAAGGACGACTAATGTGTAAGGACGTCTAGTGTGTAAGGATGGCTATTATGTAAGGACGGCTAGTGTGTAAGGACGGCTATCGTGTAAGGATGGCTATTATGTAAGGACGACTATTATGTAAGG
>NW_013753841.1:0-1793 GCF_000517525.1 Limulus polyphemus | reverse complement strand
CTAGCCTTACACTGCTAAATTAGGAACGGCTAGCGCAGATAGCCCTCGAGTAGCTTTGCGCGAAATCCATAACAAACAAACAAACAGTTTGCACCTGAAGAAGAAAGATCTATCTTTCGAAAGCGCTCGGGTTATAGGGTTTTTATTATTTTGTATCAAGACTTCTTGAAACAATGGGTTTTTCTGACATCATGAATATCAAACAACAGATAGTATTAAGGAATTCGAGTAAACATAGAGTACTTTGGTTTTATATAAAACGTTTCATTCGACTAAATTCGTTCACGTCAATTTATTAACAGGTTTTCGATAACAAGCCATAAACGTGGCGAACATGAAATTACTCGATAACAAAAAAAACAAAACAAAAAACTTGGATTCTTTCAACATCTGATTAAACATAAAAAAAAATCCTTGCCGGCCTAATTAACCGCAACAAAAATAATAAAAAAGTTTTCATCCATTAATTAAAATCTAGGTTGTTTTTGTTCTCCTATCAAAAAATATCTGATCGATGATGATAATTACCAAGTTTTGGATGACCAAACGCAAGTACACAACCATCCATCCCGTTTACAACAGCTTGAATAACGTCAGTCAGAGACGTCGAGGTCACTTCAGCCTTCAGAGAAATATTATGAAGTTTTATGAAATTAAACTACTTTATCAATTCGTCAAAATTAAATAACTTGCTAGTTGTGTGAATGTTAACTTTGAAAGGGTTCTATACTAGTTTATCAATTCGTCAAAATTAAATAACTTGCTAGTTGTGTGAATGTTAAGTTTGAAAGGGTTCTATACTACTTTATCAATTCGTCACAATTAAATAACTTGCTAGTTGTTTGAATGTTAAGTTTGAAAGAGTTTTATTTCCAGAAACTAAAATAAAAGTGAAAAATACGTCTTATTAACTGTCTTTTGATCTTTTTTCTCAATAAACCTTAGTAAAAAAGCTTTTGTTAATCTCATTTTCTGTACGTAACTGTAAATTTTCTGTAAAGTAAAACTTGATCCAAAATCCTCGACACTTGAATACAAATATTTATAATCTTATTCGTAAAGCGTGAAGTGAATCTAATTACTTCCTTTACTTAACCTTATTTCTTTTTTTTTTTACCTCAAAGTTTCATTATTGTTACTTAAAATATAGTAAAGGATATAATAACGCCATGCAAGAAAACCCAAATTTTGGGAGGGGCAGCATATAGATATCTTATATGATAAACGTTTTTACGTAACCAATCAAAAAGCATAAATGCAGCATACAGATCAATATTGAAAACATTTTTGTTTATCCTTTAGAAACAAGTCGACCAACCTTTCTAACACATGTATGTAAGGTGTTGTACAGCTTAACCTTTAGAAGCAAGTCGACCACCTTTTCTAATGCAAGTGTGTAAGGTGCTGTACAGCTTAACCCTTAGAAGCAAGTCGACCACCTTTTCTAACGCATGTGTGTAAGGTGTTGTACAGCTCAGCCCTTAGAAGCAAGTCGACCACCTTTTCTAATGCATGTGTGTAAGGTGTTGTACAGCTTAACCTTTAGAAGCAAGTCGACCACCTTTTCTAATGCATGTGTGTAAGGTGCTGTACAGCTTAACCCTTAGAAGCAAGTCGACCACCTTTTCTAACGCATGTGTGTAAGGTGTTGTACAGCTTAACCTTTAGAAGCAAGTCGACCACCTTTTCTAACGCATGTATGTAAGGTGTTGTACAGCTTAACCTTTAGAAGCAAGTCGACCACCTTTCTAATGCATGTGTGTAAGGTGTTGTACAGCTTAACCTTTAGAAGC
>NW_013753840.1:0-3788 GCF_000517525.1 Limulus polyphemus | reverse complement strand
AGTTATAAGATACACAAAATTAACACTTTTAAGAGCCGGGGACCTTCGCAAACGGGGCCGGCTTGGCAATCTTTGAGGTCCCCAACAACCTCAGACCCCCTATACCGCCCCAATATCCCTGCCGTAACATTGACAACAGTTTCATTTCATTTATATTTTGTTTGTTGTTAATCGCAAAGCTACACAATGGGGCTATCTGTGCTCGGCACACCGCGGGTATCGAAGCCAGATTTTTAGCGTTTTAAGCTCACAGACTTATCGCTGAGCCATCAGCCGGATATATAGCCTAAAGTAGTGATCTTTAAATTACGTAACATTAGTGGGTGGGGCTGTGTGTAAGGGGGTCAAACTATTCTTCCTCCAGGGCCTTCACGTAACATTAGTGGGTGGGGCTGTGTGTGTAAGGGGTCAAACTATTCTTCCTCCAGGGCCATCACGTAACATTAGTGGGTGGGGTTGTGTGTGTAAGAGGGTCAAACTATTCTTCCTCCAGGGCCATCACGTAACAGTTGTGGGTGGGACTGTGTGTAAGGGGGTCAAACTATTCTTCCTCCAGGGTCTTCGTAAGTCTACGTACTCCATCGCTTCTCCAGGCTGTTCGTTTGTTTTTTGAATTTCGCGCTAAGCTACACGAGGTTTATCTGCACTAGCCGTCCCTAATTTAGCAGTGTCAGACTAGAGGGAAGGCAGCTAGTCATCACCACCCACCGTCAACTCTGGGGCTACTCTTTTACCAACGAATAGTGGGATTCATCGTCACATTATAACGCCCCCACGGCTGAAAGAGCGAGCATGTTTGGTGTGACAGGGATTCGAACCCGCGACCCTCAAATTGCGAGACGAGTGCCCTAACCACCTGGCCATGCCGGACCTGGACGGGCAGACTGACCAATTAAAAACATACACCAAGATGCAATACATTCTAACGAAACCTCTTATCACAATAGCGATAGAGAATTTGTTAACAGGACGAGGGGCGTTTGTTAAACTTTTTAAAATTCCCGTTTTTCTGGATAATAATTAACTATACGAGGCGAAAAAAAGTGAAAATTCAGATTTCGAAAGAAACCAAACTAAACCAAATAAAGTAGTCGTCTCAAAATGTTTAACTCTTGATAATTCTTAACAGAGAAATACAGAAACGGCACGGCCTTGCATGTTTACTTATTATTATGATTGTTACAAGTCGTTTTGGGACACTTTAATAATCAAATGGTGGGATTTGACCGTCACTCTTATAACGCACTCGCGGTCACAAAGTATGGAACACGAACGGGACGTGAACCTTAGACCCTCGGATCCGTAGTTAAGCAGGGTAACTCTTAGGAGCACTGGGGTATAATTAGAGATTAATTAATTAATACTTAACAATAACTAACTCATTCTACAGAGACCCCCTCCATTTATAAAGTACGTCAAACTTCAGAGACCCCCTCCATTTAAAAATTACGTCAAACTTTTTTCTTTTGAAATATTATATTTGAAAGCTGTGTAATTTTAGTTTTGTGGGGGTTCCCTCACGCTTACAACTCGGTAGCTGGTCTCAAATAAAGTCCTCATTTAGTAGACATCTCTGTACCAACCCTCGCTCTTCGCACACTTAACTTATTCAATTGGCCGTGCGCCCTCGACTTCGGACGAGTCGGTTTTACCACCGCGGAAATCGATGTTCTCAGAGCAACTTTCTGTCGAAGCACGAGAGCACTGCGTTGTTGTTCGGCGGTGCTTCTATCGCAGTGGTTGGCGGCGGGGCAACTAAAAACTTGGTCGGGATCTATTCTGGTGTCGCAGCGTAATTAATTATTGTTTACCAAGTTATTTTAGGTATCTGGTAATTAATAAAAGTAGCTGTAGAAGACCCGTATTTGGCTGGAACAACGAACAAACTTTCAACAATTGCATCCAGGTTTTGAAGAAATTGAAAATTGGTGGGAGGAAAAAAAAAAAGGTACGAGTCGTTTCGAAACGTCAATCTTTGTATTTTCAATCTCGAGATGTCCAAAAAAGGTATTGCAATTGATTTGTAACTAATTAAGAGTTATCGATCATAAATTAGATTTATTTTCAATCTTTTTCAGCATGATTTAATTTTATCTACTTTTTTTTCGTAAGGCCAACACCGAATAAAATAAGTTACTCTTGATAGAAAAATGACTTCCTCCCTGAGGGCTTAAAAAACGCTAAAAATTGGGCTTCGAAATTGTGTAGTTTTGTGCGTAATAACAAAAAATATAATAATACAGAAGTTTAAAAAAAAAAAATCTGGGTTCTGAGGAATCGCCCAGGATCCTGTTTTCATATCAGTTAGCGCTTTTTGCGATGACGAAGAACGTTAATAAAACACGTGCCCCAAAACACGTGGTTTTGTAAAGTTACACAGTATATGGTTCCGCCCGCAGATACGATTAAACTGTGTCATAAATGATAACACGAGCTCCTAAGTTACCAACTTATTTTTAAACTATTCACTAAGGTTGGCAGGGGCGTCTCTAGGTGCTTAAAAGATTCGGGGCTCGGGCCCACAGGAGCGGGAATTGTCGGCGTTTCAGTATGATGTCGATCATAGGTTTTCGATTCTGATTTTTTCAAGATACCAGCTGTGGATTCGGGGCACGAACCCTGTGTGCCAGTGTCTAGCGATGTCCCTGAAGGTTGGGTGTCCACGTATTGCATAATGCTGGTGAAGTTTTGTTACAACATTCAGTTTAAAGAACTCACCAAAACAAAATTGGATGAAATTATTAATTATCTATGCATATTACCAGCATTAATTAATGTGATTAATTTCAACATTGAAGGTATTTTTGTTTACGTTTTGTGACTCGTATGTTGTTCGGGATACTGTAACCAACAAATCATGGGCCCATAAAAAAAAAAATTGACGCATAAATATATTTGAAAAATATGCTTAGAAACTAACCCATCCTTGGTTAATTCTAAGGTTATATAGTGAATTCCGTTACAAATACGATATAAGGTTGTAAGTGTTAGCAGGTAAATACATACTGGAGAAATGATGCCATATTTGATTAACGGCGAATTCTCATTCACTCAACAGTGCAATGCCGCGAGGGTTAGAGTTATGTCTGGGGGAATTAGCCACAGTCCTTTCCGAATAACGAGTCTCTAGAACGTAAAAGTACTCTCAAAGAAAGGCGTTTGGAAAAGCAACAGGCTCCGAAAACATACCCACTAGCTAAACTGGAGTAAGGACTCATCCACAAAGTGAAGGGTTAGCTTGCAAAATAAAACCCTTTGACCCAAATTGACGTTACAGTAAAGCTGGACTCACACACACATATTTAAGAAGATTCACAAAATTCCGGCCACATCTCGAAATTAATGAGTCTTTTGATGAGAAAGATGACGAACTCACAGTAACCCCTTTCAACCACATGCGTATAAAGTCCCCCTGGTGTAGCTCCACTAGACTTTTTTTGTGCCTTTGGTCTACTTGAATGTGGATTTGGAAGTCGACAGTAGTTGGAGAATCAGTGGCAAGTTTTGTCAAAGTATTTGGTCCAAGACTGACAACGCCCTCCTTCGCAGAAACTTGTTACAATTGAAATTTTCGTGTTCGGTACAATCGACGAGAGAGAAAACCCTTTCAAAGATGGCCGAGACGTAAAATATTGCAAATATAAAGTGTTAGATATCACTGTGATTGTTATGGAACTGTCACTTGAGAACTGTGTAAGTTTTGAACCCTTCAGTTATCATCATACCTATATATATATTATCATCGTCCTTATAAATTATCATCATACCTATATATATTATCATCGTCC
>NW_013753839.1:0-1104 GCF_000517525.1 Limulus polyphemus | reverse complement strand
AACTCTAAAATGTTATGATTATTTGTTTTGTGATCATTACCACTTAATGACAATAACATAAAGAATTAATTACCGCCTTACACAGGCCCAAAATAAAATCACAATATTACATCTCACGATATCACAACTAGGCATTGCACTGGGACATATCTAATGGCTAAGTAAATAGATCTAGATGTAACATTTGTTCTAAAAGTTAGGCCTAATAAATCTAAATCTAGAATTGATGAGACAGGGTTATATCTAGATCTGGGTAGATTCAATACAAGGTGCTTTCAATCTATGCACCCAAATCTAAGGTCTAGTTTAGATATTTTAAGCTAAACTTCTGTCATTATTATTACATCTAGATACAAACCTAAGACTAAAAAGATAGAAATAACAGGTCTAACATTAATGTTAGATCTAGTTGTAGTAGCGACTTAATCTAGGAACTGTAATCTAGCACCACTAATTAATTAGCATATATTTAAGTTTTCTCATTCTATCAAAACCTTTAATATTAAATATAGCCTTTAAGCCTCTAGGCTTATATTATGTTATGATTACATCCTTCTCCACAGTGTGTGTAATTTTCATTCGAGCAATTTCAGACTTGTCTCCTGTAGTGTTCGTGTAGTTAAACCTATCGAGTTTTTAAATGTGATTTAGCAACTGCCAGTAATTTATATGGTGCTCATATGCATGATTTACCAGCATATACACCCATCTGCATTTATTTTCTTACTGTTGTGTCACATTAATTAACATGAGTATGGGTGGTCTAAATAATGTCAGTTAAAATGAAACCAGGTCCAGATGTGCCTAACTAGTCCTGAGTTGCAACTATAATTGTATAATTTAAATATAATTTGTGGTTAGGAACTTAGAAAAGTAGAATGCTTCCTTTCATCTGACAATTTGCATGTTGCAACTAAATAGCGTAGTCAGTATTTATTAATTTATTCTTTTAGCCCATTATGTCGAAAAAAGAAAGTGGGGCACAGGAAGCAAAATACGTGCACAATTTGCAGCTTCGATGGTGGAGTCAAGCAAATTGACGAGAGCTTTCCTTGCTGGAAGTGATGACACCAGTAAGCCAGCACCTGTTCCTTTTGATGGCAG
>NW_013753838.1:0-1104 GCF_000517525.1 Limulus polyphemus | reverse complement strand
CTGAATAACAACATTATTATACGTATTCTATGCATAACATGTTTTTTCTTGTCTCTTTTCAGATCTATACTCTCGCCCCCCCCCATCTAATTGGATCTATAGATCCCAGCCTTGGCACCTTGATCCACTGATCCCCGCCAGGCCCTGTAAAAGCCCGTTTGCTTCATTTTGTTTCGATAACTTGTCAAAATAGGCTGCCGACTTGCTCCTTCTTCAAAGATCAACCGGCCTCTGCTACGCCTTGGACTTGCCTTCACTACTGCCTACTTGCCTCACCTTCATACGTATATACACGGGAATAAATATATGGATTTCTTTTCTTTTTAATTAATTAATTAACTAATTATTATATTAATTAATTATTACTATAACCCCTTCGCCCATACGGCTCATTATTCCGCTGACCATTAATTGAAATGTAACCTTATGCCACGAGCAGGGTGAAGGAGGATTGTTTAATCTTCGAGCACCCCTGATTAGTAATTATTTCTTAGGAGATAATTATTTTAAAATCAAAATAACTGCCACGAACAACACGCAACACCCTTTGGGTTTAATTAAAGGTTAAGTGTCAAATCACTGAAGAAAAGATTAACTTACAAAACAAAACGTATTAAGTTTATTTAAAAGTCTGTATCATTATCAGTCAATTTCACTTCAGTTGTTTCAGGTACATCGATTCACTGTTTAAACATAAAATAATGATAGTAACCGCTCAAAAAATAATGCTTTCTTTAACTTACTTTTTGAAGACAATCTGCGAGAACTTTCATGTTCCAAAACTATTTCGAAGTTCTTCGCTTTAAAAGCTTTTGAATAATAAAAGAACAAACAAAAGTGAAGTGTTTAAACAAGTAATAAGCTCCAGTTATACAAGACCTCACATTTACTCATTATCAATAACTTCTGATCAAAGCAAACTTCCTGCTCAAAATAATCCAGTAAGTAACGTAGCTAATTTAATATACAGGTCCAACTGGGAGTGTGAAAAGTCATAAAACATAACGTATAGTAATTAGAATGCGTCTATTCATCACCTTGGCACCTTGGCTGTTGCCCCCCAGTGGCACAGCGGCGGGTCTGCGGACTTACATCGCTAAAAAT
>NW_013753837.1:0-1100 GCF_000517525.1 Limulus polyphemus | reverse complement strand
CAGTTTCCCATCTCCGGACAAGAATATCATTTTCAAGCCTCAACTGGTCCCATTGTGCCCAATAGTTCTTTGTCACAGGGCTTAGACTAGATACCTTTTCCCAAGTCAGGGCACTAAACATTTGCTTTTAAAAAGTCAGTTATTGGCTTCAAATCTTGATCTTTCTCCTGCTCTGCTTTAATATATATACCTGGTTCCACTTCGTCATCATCAACTTCTTCAGTCACTTTGACTTCACCTTGATGGCACCTAATTAGTTCAACCTCTCTTTTAACAGTTACCAGAACTTTGTTATTCCCAAACGTCATTTTATCAAAATCAATTACAAACTTCCTTGGTAGTAGATAGTCCAATCCTAATATGTATTCGTCTTCAATGTCAGCCAAGTATACTTTCTGTCTGTCCTTTATGCCCATGAGCTCAATAGTTATCCACACTGGTCCCCACAACCTTGCAGAATGTCCTGTCACACCACAGAGCTTCTGTACAGCTTCTGGTACTCGATTGTGATCTAACATCTTGATGCTCACAAGGGTTTGCTGGGATGCAGAATCTATGACAAAGTTGCACCTTTGGCTATCCAGCTTCCCTGTCACGTAGATACTATGTGTGCTTGCCATTTTACACTTAGCTGTTGGGACTTTCACGATGGAGGGTGGTGGGCATCCCTCAGCACCAACCACTACTGGTTTCCCGAAGCTGACTTATTGGTGGTATTTTTCTTACACTGGCTCCTCAGATGTCCTTGCTCCCCAAAGTTCCAACAGCCTTTTTGGGTAGCAGCCTTTCCTGCTGTATCATCTCCCCTGTGTTGAAGTTTCCAGCATTGAGCTCTCTTGTGCCCCGGTTTGTTACAGTGCCAGCAAAGTCCCTCAAACTTCTCTGAAAGCTGACCTTTTCTGGCCTTGAATCCAGATGACTGTACCAACCTCGGTACCTCTTTGCTGGACTTAACGTAGGATTCAAATTCGAGAGCTCTGGCCATTGCATACTGCATGGTAGAGGGGTGTGCTTGCTTCACTTGTATCTTAAGTTGTGGACTGTCCAAGACATCTATGAACTGATCCCTCAGCAACAACTTGAGGAGATCGGGTGGTGCA
>NW_013753836.1:0-1483 GCF_000517525.1 Limulus polyphemus | reverse complement strand
CTCGCTACACAACTCTTTCTACCGTTATTAAGAACAATAAAATAAACTCTCTTCAAAAGGGCTCTAACATATGTCTCCAGCTATAAATCTACTTGTGCTACCATATTTTAGTGAAAAATAACAAATGTCTTACGTTGTTAGTAAATTATCCAAAAGTTTTATATTTGTCTTTAATATTTATCTTAACAAATAACACAGTAAGAATTAATACAGTGAAGACATTTTCGTTATAGACTTATTTAAAGATGTGCTTTACAATCAAAACCATAACATAACAATAATAATTCAACCATCTTGACTCAGATTAGGCATTATGTGAGCTGATAGCAGACTTTCTGTTATATTGAGGTGTTAATTTTGGACTGTACTGGAATGTTTCTAAAATTAATACTGTAAGCTGTTATAACATGACTTGAGATACTGGATGTATTCCCAAGTTTTCTCATCTTAAAAACATGAGTCACATAAGTACACGATTCTTGAATTTAACCGTTTCGCTTCTATATCAACACATCTCTATTATTCATACCTTGGAAGATGAACAGTACTAGAAATGCTTTCTATTTCATAAAATAACAAATATGTTTACTTCAGCGTTAATGACGATTATAGTTTCTGATACATAATTTATTTTACAGACGAGGTGGCCGAGTGGTTAAGGCGATGGACTGCTAATCCATTGGGCTATGCCCGCGTGGGTTCGAATCCCATCCTCGTCGAAATAACGTGATACTTTGTTGTTATTGATAACACCGTGTATATAATGAACCATTCACGACAGAAACAATAAAATATTTACGTAAGAATCATCTTGATTAAAATTCGTAATTTCATGATGTAAGAGAAAACTTAAAATCTTTCTACTGACTTTTTCTTGCAAAAAGAAATAATGCTTTTATTTAATATTACAAAACTTAAACATAAATGACACTGCATATTACAATTACTGATGAAAACAAAACTGCAATGATTATACTCTACTTTTCTAAATAATCTAAAAAACCCATTTGCTTAGTTACATAACAAACTATAAATTCAAAGTCAAGAAGGATGGAATTCAAAACCCGATGGGTTTTCGAGGGGGGCAAACCCTATGGATCTACTTTTCATCGCCTGACGGTATCAACATCTTGTTAACACTATTGTTAAAGGCTATAATAATCAATAGTAAAAAGGAAAATTTTTAATAATATGTTGAATTTAACAACTCATCCAACATGTTCAAATAAAATGTAACTTAGAAACACAAGAACTTTTACAAAAATAATGTCGCCGTCGTAATTTTCAATCCAATTAAGTTTCTCCAAACATTATATTGAAAGCTATTTTTATGAATTATTCTTGTATAGGATTGTAGGATCCTGTCAGTCAACCATAAAATGTCTTCAACGTAATGATGGATAAAAACTGTTTATTAGTTTTGTTATTTTATAAGAAACAGCAGATCATACTTTTATACAAGAAACATTCTGTTATCTAATAT
>NW_013753835.1:0-1104 GCF_000517525.1 Limulus polyphemus | reverse complement strand
GTCATGGATGGCCTAGTTAAGGAAGGGATAGTCGAGAAATCAGATAGTCTCTGGTCAGCTCCCGTCGTATTAGTCCAGAAGAAGAATGGGACCCAACAATACTGTGTGTACTTCAGGGCTCTTAACAGTATAACCAAAAAGGACTTATACCCACTGCCAAGAATTGATGATACTCTTGATGCCCTAAATGGAGTCAGATGGTTTCTACTCTGGACTTAAAGTTGTGCTTCCATCAAATGAAAATGGCTGAAGCAGACTGCATTTATTTATGGCCAAAGACTTTGGCAATACTGTGCGATGCCATTCGGGCTTAGCAATGCTCCAGCAACATTTGAGAGGTTGATGGAAAGAGTACTGGAAGGCTTACAGTGAAGGATAGCCCTGGTGTACCTGGATGATGTCATTGTGTTTACAGCAACATTTCATGAGGAAGTATTCAAGCGTTTGAAACAGCAAACCTCAAACTCCATCCCAAGAAATGCCACTTGTTCCAAAAAGAGGTTCTTTACTTGGGTCACATTGTAAGTGAGCATGGTGTGTGAACTGACCTTGACAAGGTGAAAGAAGTGCGTGATTGGCCAACACCAGACAATGTGAGAGAGTTAAGAAGTTTCTTAAGACTCTGTACCTATTACCGGAAGTTTGTGAAGGACTTTGCAACCATAGCTGCTCCACTACATGATTTGACCAAAAAAGGCTGGATGTTTGAATGGACAGTTTCTTGCCAGCATGTTTTCAAGATATTAAAAGAAAAATTGATCTCAGCTCCACTTTTAAAATTTCTAAATCCCTCACTGCCGTACATACTAGATTGTAATGCTAGTAATGTCGGAATTGGAGGAGTGTTGTCTCAGAAAGTGGGCGAAAACGAACATATGGTGGCCTACTTCAGTAGGGTCCTGAGATAACCAGAGAGGAACTACTGTGTGACACGAGGGGAACTCCTTGTTATTGTAAAGAGTTTGGCATATTTCCATCCCTACCTCTATGGGGCTCGGCTTACCATCTGGACAGACCATGCTGCATTACACTGGTTAAGATCATTAAAGAACTCAGAGGGACAATTGGCACGTTGGATAGTAAAGTTAGACTAGTATAATTATG
>NW_013753834.1:0-1389 GCF_000517525.1 Limulus polyphemus | reverse complement strand
GTTATTTGGTACAACAACTCCACGAATATCTAAGTGTAACTCTAGTTACCGAATTTATAACCACCATACTCATCTTTAGATTTACTTGGCACAACTACTACATGAACACCTAGGTTTAACTATAGTTACCGAATTTATAACCACCATACTCATCTTTAGCGTTGTTTGGTACACCAACTCCCTAGAGTTACACCTGTGTGTTCGTGGAGTTGTTGTACCAAAAAACTCTAACGATGAGTATGGTGGTTATTAATTCGGTAACTAGAGTTACACCTAGGTGTTCGTTTACCGAATTTGTAACCAACATATTCATCTTTAGCCTTACTTGGTACAACTACTCCATAAACACGTAGGTGTAACTCTAGTTATAGAATTTATAATCACCATGCTCATCTTTAGCCTTACTTGGTAAAACTACTCCATGAATACTTAGGTCTAACTCTAGTTACCGAATTTATAACCACCATACGCATCTTTTGCGTTATTTGGTACAACAACTCCACGACCACCTAGGTGTAACTCTAGTTTCCGAATTTGTAACCAACATACTCATCTGTAGCGTTATTTAGTACAACAACTACATGAATAACTAGGTGTAACTCTAGTTACCGAATTTATAACCACCATACTCATCTTTAGCTTTACTTGGCACAACTACTCCATGAACACCTAGGTGTAACTCTAGTTACCGAATGTGTAACCCCCATACTCATCTTTAGCGTTATTTGGTACAACAACTCCAAGAACACCTAGGTGTAACTCTAGTTACCCGAACATATAACCACCGTTATCATCTTTAGCGTTACTTGGTACAACAACTCGACGAATACTTAGGTGTAACTCTAGTTACAGAATTAATAACCAACATACTCATCTTTAGCCTTACTTGGCACAACTACTCCATGAACACCTAGATGTAAATATGGTTACCGAATTTATAACCATCATACTCATCTTTAGAATTACTTGGTACATCTACTCAATGAACATCTAGGTGTAACTCTAATTACAGAATTTATAACCACCATATTCATCTTTAGCCCTATGTGGTACAACTACTCCATGAACACTTACGTTTAACTCTAGTTACCGAATTTATAACCCCCATACTCATCTTTAACGTTATTTGGTACAACAACTCCACGAACACCTATGTGTAACTCTAGTTACTGAATTTGTAACCACCATACTCATCTGTAGCGTTATTTGGTACAACAACTCGACGAACACCTAGATGTAACTCTAGTTACCGAATTTATAACCACCATACTCATCTTTAGGTTTACTTGGCACAACTACTACATGAACACCTAGGTTTAACTATAGTTACTGAATTTATAACCACCATACTCATCTTTAGCACACACAGGTGTAACTCTGGTTACCGAA
>NW_013753833.1:0-1105 GCF_000517525.1 Limulus polyphemus | reverse complement strand
CACATATTCACTTCTAAGCCTAATTGCAATTGCATAAACTTTTCAACATAAGCTCTGAAACGAATGTAAGCCTAACTTATAAACTTACTTGTAGAGTTTCACGTCTAATTGATCAGTGAATAATTTAGTAACTCCGAACTTACTGAACTCAGTCATCACTGATGGCTCATATTTATATCTCACCCTTGTTTCAAGATACTCAACGAAGCTTCTCGATTCTTAACTTTAACGAACTTTTTCGACCTTAACGTTATAAGTTCTCTAGCAAATGTCAAATAAAAAAAATGAAACTATATCCTGCAACAAAACATTTACAAATAGTTTCTTACATGATTGGATATCTGTAAGCACAAAAAACACGTACGTCTGGTTCAAAGACGTTGAACGACATTGAACTTACATTCCTATTTTCTCTCTTCTTCGCGAAAAGTTCAGAAGAATTAAATTCAGTTTAAATTACATTAGTCCTTAGAACTCCGTATGTACGATCCGTAGAAAACACGGATGGGTTGTATTTATCAAGAATTCTGTTGTATATTCTATTGCTGTCAGAACCAGATATTTAAAAGTAGTACGATATCAAGTTTTTCTCAGTTTGACCGCATTTGCAAAACGAATATTAATTTTATATTATCCATATAACACATTATTATATATTTTTTATTTTATTTTCTACATACGTACGCGGATACTAACATACAAAAAACTACGTAAACAAGGCCATATAGGATTATATTTACACACACCTACACTAATGTTGTAACTGCCAAAAAAAAATTACATTTTGACACATAAAGAAATCAGATCTAAAACTTTAATGAACAATACAACGTAAATATAAATGCTAATAGTTATATCAAGAACTAGAGGAAAAATAAAACCCAATTCGTAAAAAAACAATATTCTGAATTTAAGCAACTTTAAGATCAATAAGGATATCGAGTACTAATACGTTTTAACAATATCTCGAGAACTAACTCGTTTAACCTTAAGTTAGTGTTTTTATTTAGTCGTTAGATCACGAGGCTATATTCTCATGTGAACAGCTAATTTACATTATCTTTCACTATATTAATATCTGTACCTGTCACTTTCATATTACATA
>NW_013753832.1:0-1104 GCF_000517525.1 Limulus polyphemus | reverse complement strand
GGGCAGTCCCGTGGAGAAGACAACTTAGGAGACTTCCCTTTGGTCTTCCTGGGATTATACAACCATACCTTGTCTCCTGGTACAAAGCTGACTTCAGTAAATCTCTTATCATAAGTTAACTTCATCGAATCAGCAGACGTTTTCAAGTTTGAACGCACTTGATGGTGAATATCATCCATCCTTTCAGATAACACTTTCACAAACTCTGACACATTCTCAGGCAACTCTTCATAAGGTGGGCGTCCTGTTAACAGAGCCACTGGCAACCGTCTCCTGGTACAAAGCTGACTTCAGTAGATCTCTTATCATAAGTTAACTTCATCGAATCAGCAGACGTTTTCAAGTTTGAACGCACTTGATGGTGAATATCATCCATCCTTTCCGATAACACTTTCACAAACTCTGACACATTTTCAGGCAACTCTTCATAAGGTGGGCGTCCAGTTTACAGATCCACTGGCAACAGAAGTTCCCGGCCAAACATCAACTTTGCTGGAGTGTATCCAGTGGTTTCATGCTCTGCTGTCCTATAGGCCATCAACAGTGGAGGGAGTAAGACATCCCAGTCATCTTGGCGACTATTACAAAACTTTGCCAATTCCTGTCCCAGTGTCCAGTTGTAATTTTCTTCCATCCCATCAGACTGTGGGTGAAGTGGCGTTGTTCTTGTCTTTCGTAAGCCAAACAACTTGCAGCATTCATGGAACACAGCTGATTCAAAGTTACTGCCTTGATCTAAATGCAGTTCGTACGCCATACCAAATCTGAAAAAGAAATCACTAATAGCCGAAGCTACAGTTGTAGTTTCCTGATTTGGTATTTCATATGCCTCAGGCCACTAGTGAAATAATCCATCACCACACAAATGTACCTGTTTCCAGCACGAGTTGGGAGCAACGGACAAGCAATGTCAATGGCCACTTTTTCCATTGGTGCACCAACTTGATATAACTTCATTGGAGCACGTCCCTTATGCTTGGATCCCCTTTTAGCACAACACGTACAGCATGTCCTGCACCATTCTTCCACATTTTGCCTCATACCTATCCAGTAAAATCTCTGTCGTAGGTGACTCAATGTCTTCTTAACTCCGAGATGTTTTCC
>NW_013753831.1:0-1104 GCF_000517525.1 Limulus polyphemus | reverse complement strand
GAAAGTTGTTCTGCGTCAGTCCCATGATACTTGAGAACATCTCAGAGTTGAGAATACACTGAGTCACCTACGGCAGAGATTTTACTGGATTGGTATGAGGCAAGATGTGGAAGAATGGTGCAGGACCTGCAGTACATGTTGTGCTAAAAGGGGATCCAAGCATAAGGGACGTGCTCCAATGAAGTTATATCAAGTTGGCGCACTAATGGAAAGAGTAGCCATTGACATTGCTGGTCCTTTGCCCGAAACTCGTGCTGGAAACAGGTACATTTGTGTGGTGATGGATTATTTCACCAAATGGCCTGAGACAAATGCAATACCAAATCAGGAAGCTACAACTGTAGCTTCGGCTATTAGTGATTTCTTCTTCAGGTTTGGTATGCCACACGAACTGGATTCAGATCAAAGCCGTAACTTTGAATCCGCTGTGTTCCATGAGTGCTGCAAGTTGTTTGGCATACGAAAGACCAGGACAACGCCACTGCACCCACAGTCTGATGGGATCGTGGAAAAGTACAATTGGATACTTGGGCAGGAATTGGGAAAGTTTAGTAATAGCCGCCAAGATGACTGGGATGTCTTACTCTCTCCACTGCTGATGGCCTATAGAACAGCAGAGCATGAAACTACTGGATACACTCCAGCAAAGTTAATGTTTGGTCGGGAACTTCGGTTGCCAGTGGATCTGATAACAGGACGCCCACCTTAAGAAGAGTTGCCTGAAAATGTGTCAGAGTTCGTGAAAGTGTTATTTGAAAGGATAGATGATATTCATCATCAAGTGCGTTCAAACTTGAAAATTTCTGCTGATTCCGTGAAGCTATGTTATGATAAGAGATCTATTGAAGTCAGCTTTGTACCAGGAGACAAGGTGTGGTTGTTTAATCCCAGGAAGGCCAAAGGGAACTCTCCTAAGTTGTCTTCTCCATGGGAAGGCCCATATGACATAGTGGATCGTCTCTCAGACGTGACTTTCCAAATAAAATGTGGTCAGCAAGGTAAATCAAAAGTGGTGCATGCCAACAGGCTTTGGCGTTATCACGGTCGAGGACATTTCAGTTGGAACAAAGTGAACAACGGAAGAAATGGCGCTGCTGCAGACGC
>NW_013753830.1:0-1104 GCF_000517525.1 Limulus polyphemus | reverse complement strand
AGGATATTTCTAGAAAATGTGGCGTGACACTAGTCACGTGATCTTGCTGATGCAACAGGTAGTTAGGTAGACACTGTTAATTATTTTTACATTAAGCGTAACTAGGTAGATTGTTTATTATCCCGACATTAAGGATAGTTAGGTAGACACTGTTAATTATCTTTACATTAAACGTAACTAAGTAGACTCTGTTAATTATCTTTACACTAAAGGTAACTAACAAGACTTTGTTAATTATCTGAACATTAAAAACATTAATTAGGGTCTATCTACTTTAACGTTAAGGTAGCTAGGTAGACTGTTAATTACCTTAACATTAAAGGTAGCTAGGAAGACTGTTAATTACCTTAACATTAAAGAAGATACCGTAGACCCTGTTAATTATCTCGACATTGAAAGTAACAAGGTAGACTCTGTTATTTGGTTTAATAATAAAGATATCTAGGTATACACCGATAATTATCTCGACATTAAATAGTAGCTAGGTATATACTGCTAATTAGTTTAAATTAAACGTAACTAGGTAGACTTTCTTCATTTTCTCGATATTAAAGGTAAGTATGTGGATACTGTTAATTATTCTTACATTAAACATAAAAAGGTTGACGGTGTTAATTATCTCGATATTAATGGTTTGTTTGTTTTTAATTATGCACAAAGCTACACAAGGGCTATCTGTGCTCTGCCCACCACGGGTATCGAAACCCGGATTCTAGCGTTGTAAGTCCGCAGACATACCGCTGTACCACTGGGGGGCGATATGAATGGAAACTTGGAACATTAACATTAAATATAGCTAGGTAGACATATTTAATAGCATTAACATTAAAGATAGGCTAGGTAAACTATTAATTATCTTTACATTAAAAGTGTCTAGGTAAACTGTGTTAATTATCTTTACAGTAAACGTAAAAGTGGACTCTATAAATTATTTTAATATTAAAATTAGTTAAGGTTAACCCTGTGGATTATCTCGAAATTAAATGTAGCGAGGTAGACTCTGCTAATAGTTTTAACATTAAAGGTATGTAGGAAGATTTTGCTAATTAGCTTAACATTATAGGTAGCTAGGCAAACTCTGATAATTATCTTTACATTAAACGC
>NW_013753829.1:0-1103 GCF_000517525.1 Limulus polyphemus | reverse complement strand
AATCTTTAAATCTGCTGGCCTGGATGGGTCTTCCACTGCTTCTACAAGCATTGGGCTTCCATGGGAATGTTCTTTTATCCTACCCCAAATTATCTTCTCTGACATGGGGAGTATTGTAGTTGATTTAAGTGCTGTGACATGCAGATCAACGGATGTAGCAACACTTACTGGAGTCTGGACTTTGTTGTTTCCAATCGTCATTTTATCGAAATTAACTACACACTCCCTCAGTAGTAGATAGTCCAATCCTAATATGCATTGGTCTTCAATGTCAGCCGAGTATATTTTCTGTCTGTTCTTCATGCCCATGAGCTCGATAGTTACCCACACTGATCCCCACAACCTTGCAGAATGTCCTGTCACACCACAGAGCTTCTGTACAGCTTCTGGTACTCCCTTGTTATCCAGCACCTTGATGCTCACAAGGTTTTGTTGAGATGCAGAATCTATGACAAAGTTTCACCTTTGGCCATCCAGCTTCCCTGTCACGTAGATACTATGTATGCTTGCCATATTACACTTAGCTGTTGGGACTTTCACGATGGAGGTTGGTGAGCGTCCCTTAGCACCAACCACTACTGGTTTCCCGAAGCTGACTTATTGGTGGTATTTTTCTTACACTAGCTCCTCAGATGTCCTTGCTTCCCACAGTTCCAACAGCCTTTCTTGGTAGCTGCCTTTACTGCTGTATCATCTCCCCTGTGTTGAAGTTGCCAGCATTGAGCTCTCTTGTGCCCAGGTTTGTTACAGTGCCAGCAAAGTCCGTCAAACTTCTCTGAAAGCTGACCTTTTCTGGCCTTGAATCCAGATAACTGTACCAACCTCGGTACCTCTGTGCTGGACTTAACGTAGGCTTCAAATTCAAGAGGTTTGCCCATTGCATCCTGCATAGTAGAGGGGTGTGCTTGCTTCACTTGTATCTTAAGTTGTGGACTGTCCAAGGCATCTATGAACTGATCCCTCAGCAACAACTTGAGGAGATCGGGTGGTGCAGTTGGGTAGGCCTTGTGTGCCATGCTTTCCAAGTCCTGTGCCAGCTCTTGCAGGCTCTCCCTTTAGCACGGACGACTCTCGTCCTGAACCTGGCCCTGTAGACTTCTGAC
>NW_013753828.1:0-1105 GCF_000517525.1 Limulus polyphemus | reverse complement strand
TTGTGTTTAAAGTTATTTCACTAAAGGTTAATAAGTATGTTCATTGTGCGACTGTATTATGCTTCCTTTGTGTTTAAAGTTATTTCACTAAAGGTTAATAAGTATGTTCATTGTGCAACTGTATTATGCTTGCTTTGTGTTTAAAGTTATTTCACTAAAGGTTAATAAGTATGTTCATTGTGTGACTGTATTGTGCTTCCTTTGTGTTTAAAGTTATTTAACTTTAGTTGTCAGTGCTATAGGGTTTAATGTTTTACTTTTAGTAGTAACTTAAACTTCCTTTCTATTGATGGACAGACCCGTGTGCTGCCCACAAGAAGTTCAAAGCTATGTCTCCTGGAAGCATGACAATGCCAACAACAAGTTCTTGGGAAATGGGACAAGCTTTATCACCATATGCTGCTATGCCCCCTCCAGATATGCAGTGTAAGCTTTTATTTTTGAAAATGTTACTGAAAGATTGTGCTTTTAAAAAAATTAATTTCTAGAAATAGAGTTTCTGTTACTTAAGTTAAGATATAGAACATGACTGTCATAAAAGAGTCACCAAACTAAAATTCAGATTGCTTTAGACATCTTCAGACAATACTTTTTCTCCTGCTGATATTTCCGTAGGAATGTACTTTTAAAGTAACACTAATCCTTTGTGTTATACTTGGATTTGTCAGTGATTAGAAACAGTGAGGATTCAGTGTAGCAAAGCTGTGAACTTAAGTTTTAAAAAGCCATAGAATTTTAGTGTTATTCTTGAGTAGTTAGTCCAATTTTTTGTTTTCTATAAAAACAGATGTTTACACAAAAAAAAGAAAGTTTTATATTTATTCATATGCTTCTATTAGTATCTGTTGTCATGTAAGTTATCTAAAAATTTTGGCATTTTACTTGATAAAGTCAGATCTTAAATAATCACCCATTTAATGTTATATATATTTCTTGAATGAATCTCTAAGATATCAACATAGGTGTTACAAATTTTAAACTATATAACAGTGGATGCTAAGTACAACTTCCCTATAAAGCTCCTGTAAGTAAAATTGTTTAATAATGACCTGTTTGAACTAATGAGAGAAGACTTGTGTAAAACCACAGCCATCAGTTCATCATT
>NW_013753827.1:0-1692 GCF_000517525.1 Limulus polyphemus | reverse complement strand
TACCCTCAGGTTGCGAGTCGAGCGCCTTAACCACCTGGCCATGCCGGGCCCCCGAGACTTATAGAAGAGAATCCCAGGATTTTATTAAAACCCTTTCCGGACTGGAAGGAAGTCACTGATATATATTCCTTGATTTTGTTTATTCTCACAGTGGCGATACTTAACTAAATCGCACGAACCTTCGGGCAAAAATACCAAACAGTATCTAGTTTTCTGTAAAACAAAATCGTATAATTTCATTTAGTATATCTATAATTTTTTTCTAGGTTGTGAAATTTCCAAACTTTTGTTATGAGACAAAATCGACACACTAGAGTACAGTTTATGGCTAGAAGCTCAGACAGTTTTATAAAGTAATTCCCGGAATGTGTTTTTTATATATATACATTTGTTTTTTGTAATTTTGGCTGATCAGCTCGTATTTAAACATATTTCTGACAAACACAGTTTCT
Source organism: Limulus polyphemus (assembly GCF_000517525.1). Lineage (NCBI taxonomy): Eukaryota > Metazoa > Arthropoda > Merostomata > Xiphosura > Limulidae > Limulus > Limulus polyphemus. The sequence continues at coordinate 1,240 of NW_013753827.1, read as the reverse complement.
TCATTAAACTTCGCTGAAAGCTGACAGAAATCTGTCTGTACTCAGGTTTAGTTGCTTCTCTGAATGCTGAATACTGGATGTCGGTGATACTGTCTGGATCACATACAAAGGGATTCGATTTAAGTTAAAGTGAAAAACGTTTTAATAACAAAGCTAATTGTGTAAGTTCTTAAAGTTTTACTAAGTACCTGTGACGCATTATTCTTTAATCGTTTAAGTTAGGTAAGGAATGCAGCTCGTTTAATTACTTTGATTAAAAAAAATAGATAGTAAATAAATAAAACTTGTAATCCCAACTGGAATCCCGGGATTTTAGCCACTATAATTTCTAAATATTGGGATTCAGGAAAATCTTCGATACTGCAACCCATATTTAACATCATGATAAAGGGTTTTTTAACAATACCCAATATTTGGTTACTACCATGAACATCAAAAAAACATATGTTATTTTCGTGGATCCTAACGCAAGAAAACAATGGTCAGATTATATAGTCAGAACGTTTAAAACTGAAAAAACAAAATATTCTAATTCTCTAGTAAAATAACCCGATTTTAGATCAGAAAAAAACCATCAAACGTGTCATATCTGTAGCGGAGTCAAAATAGAGGAATATAGAAAAACCTTCAAACGTGTCATATCTGTAGCGGAGTCAAAATAGAGGAATATAGAAAAATCTTCAAACGTGTCATATCTGTAGCTGAGCCAAAATAGAGGAATATAGAAAAACCTTCAAACGTGTCATATCTGTAGCGGAGCCAAAATAGAGGAATATAGCACGTTTGAAGGTTTTTTCATATCTGTAGCGGAGCCTAAATAGAGGGATATAGAAAGCAGTTGATAGTGTACTTTGTTCTTCAGTGGACGTGAAGATATTAGCCAGAACTAGTCATAGTCAGCTAGGTCATAGTTTCTGCCTTGATATTGAAAATTAGTAACAGTAGTTGAGAACGTTAATAATTTGGGCACTATTTTTCAAGAAAGATCATTTCTGGCAGTGTTATCAACCCGTAAGACTTCTAACGCAGTATATTTCACTACTCTTGGACTGGTACTTTCGTTAGCAATGCAAACACATTACAAACTAATTAGATAAATTATTGTATCAAATTCTTACAGTTTCTGAACAAATCTTGTGAGTTATTCAGAAACGAGGAACTGCTAGAGGCGTGAGGAGTGAAAAGCTAAACAAGTAATTTGTAAACATTGTATCTAAAACCCTCATAGGCTGATACAATT
>NW_013753826.1:0-1706 GCF_000517525.1 Limulus polyphemus | reverse complement strand
AAGGATGGTTATCCCAGAAACTCTCTTGTAGCTTTTCTCGAAATTCAAAACAAAGCAAACCATAACTACTCATCATACAAATTAGTATAGAGAGTGGATGTCATGAACACATTGTCAATCTGTCCAATCACACTGAAAGCATAAGATTTCCTTACTTTTATATTATGATATAAATAAGACTAATTTACGTTTGTCGTTTTAGTCATTGAATTCAAGTTTGTTTATATATCATGGAAACTTTCCAAATGAAGAGGCGATTATTGAGCATCTTAGATTCAATTACTTTGGTAAGTGTCCAACAGGTTTTGTTTATAGGAATTTGTAATCTGACCAATCATATGATTAAACACGACGATATTTCCTATTTGTTATTACATTGGGCTGTTGATATGCTGAGGAAACGACATCGTATTTTTCAAATTAGGATCTGTCTAGAAGATGAAAAATACGACAGATATTCCTCATCCAATAATAATGATTCTGTATAATCACTTGATTTATAATTAAAGGTCTTTTTCAGGACCATCAAATTATGATAGTGAAAACGTCATGAATGTACATTTTGTGTTTTTTATCGTTATGTACAGTGAAAGAATAGATAAATTCGTTTTTACAGATTATTAAGTTCAGTGACATACAAAATACATTCTCCATTAATTAAGTTAGACTTAATATTGAATATACAATTTATCTTGGTTGTAAAGTATATTCTGTAATGATAAACGCCATTCATAAAATGTGAAGGAAAAATGTATCATTTCTTGTAGACCATTTCTTTTATTATGAGAACTGTTTAAACAATAAAATTGAGATATTTTGTCAAGTACTTTTTATTCATAAAAACAACTATTTACAAATATATCTTTATAATCTTCCATAGTACGACACATTATAATTGTCAACTCTATATAGCAAAATTGATACAGTACTTATTTGCTATTGAACTCTGCAAAATACATGAATTGTAGAGAACCTTTTTCCAGTTATAAACTAGGTACGTTTGTGTGGGAAAACGTATTGATTACCTGATGCTTTGGTGAACTTAAAAACTTAAAATGTTATAATTAATGAGTGTACATAAAGTAAGGTTTTCAAAATTTGAAATATCAACAAATATTTAAACTAACATATGTTTAAATAATTATTAGGTGTACTACTACTACTAAAGCAAAATTATAATATAATATTTTGAATTTATGTAGATTTGAACAATTTATGATAAAACATTTTCGATATTATGTTTGTTTGTTTGTAATTAAGGAGAAAGCTACTCAATGAGCTATCTGTGCTCTGCCCACCACGGGTATCGAAATCCGGATTCTAATATTGTAAGTCCGTAGATATACCGCTGTGCCACTGAGGAGGGGGGATCGATATTATGTGTAATGTAGACATACTCTGAATTTCAAATGTCTTTTTAACTTTTATTTTCATAAAGAAATTATTTTATGTTATACTGAATATTTTAATCATTTCAGCCCCTACTTAGTGAAAAGTCGATGTACCACCAATCGTGAACATTATCTTGTCAGCTGTCTTGGACATCGAGACTTAGAAATGCCGATTTGGGTCTTAGCCTTAATTCAAAGAACATATCACATGATTTTACACATGAGAGGTCAGCTTCATCGACTAAATTAGCTATAGGGTCGAAAGAGTCCACACGGTTTGGAGTTTGTATGTGTGACCTTTCTATAGTATACCTG
>NW_013753825.1:0-1102 GCF_000517525.1 Limulus polyphemus | reverse complement strand
GGCTATTCTTTTAAAAAAGATCAGATCTTTTAAACTAGTGGCTATTCGTTTAAAACAGATCAGATCTTTTAAACTAGTGGCTATTCTTTTAAAACAGATCAGATATTTTAAACTAATGGCTATTCTTTTAAAACAGGTGAGATTTTTTAAACTCGTAGATATTCCTTTACAACAGGTGTGATTTTTTAAACTCGTAGATATTCCTTTACAACAGGTGTGATTTTTTAAACTCGTAGATATTCCTTTACAACAGGTGTGATTTTTTAAACTCGTAGATATTCCTTTACAACAGGTGTGATTTTTTAAACTCGTAGATATTCCTTTACAACAGGTGTGATTATTTTTAAACTCGTAGATATTCCTTTACAACAGGTGTGATTATTTTTAAACTCGTAGATATTCCTTTACAACAGGTGAGACAATTTTAAACTCGTACATATTCTTTTACAACAGGTGTGATTATTTTTAAACTCGTAACTATTCCTTTGAAACAATTCGGCAATTTAAATGTTAGGAAAATTTTATTTAAAACTATATAAACTCTACTTACATATAATTTTCACATGTTCTTTAAATCTTTCTTATTATACATACACAAAAACTTTATACTTCTTCTTTAACTTTGTGCTAATAACAAAATTGGATATTGGACATGCTGGTAATTGCGTGTAAAGGAACGTTACTCAGGTATTTCCTACGGTTCGGATGATACATATAAATGGATGGAAAAAAGTTACTTCTTTAGTCATAAGCCTTGAACAAAGTTCGACGACTTCTTTCAAGGAGAATGCAGCATTTTAATTTTACCTTCAGGCTTAGAAGGTGAAGCGAGATATGTCCTCCCAGAAGGCCGGATCCTGTCTGCGGCGAAAGGGCCTGCACGTCCCAAGGGTAGAGGTGGTCTCTCATTATGTACTGGTATAGATATCCAAGTCACCGAAAAATAGAAAAATAAGTGGAACAAAATTTATGACTTCTAATCAGGAAGTCAACGGAATCTAGTAAGGGTAGAATTACTCTACAACGACTGGTAATATCAGTATTAAACAGGAACTAGTAATTACTCTACAACGACTGGTAATATCAGTATTAAACAGGAACC
>NW_013753824.1:0-1101 GCF_000517525.1 Limulus polyphemus | reverse complement strand
CCCCCCCCCGCACTGATAGGTATCTTTCTCCAATCATGTACACTGTATGTGTACTGCACTTAGCAACCAACACGTGCCTGACTAAAAGTCTTACAGCTGTAATTTTGGAACTAATTCGTTACCGAGTTTTTGGATACATTTCATTAAAAACACTCGTTTCTTAAAGTAGAATATTAAAACTGATGAAGAAGAAGAAAAAAAAACGTTAATCGGGAGCACCCTTGAGCTTCTCTAGTCCAAAACCAATTTCTCAATCTGTTTATGCCTTGCGCTGACACTGACATCTATACAAGTAGCGTTGTTCATGAAATACGAACACTAGGAATATATAACAGACTATTTGGGTGAGACTTGACACTCACATAAATAAGAACAACCGTCCAGTTTGCATCTTTCAACGTAAACAAGACTCTGGTCATTACATCTCTCATTAATTTCACGGAGTTTCTAAAGAAAACAACAACTGAAAAAGGAAGATCAATGAAGCCCTATTAACAACATATAAAAACAAATACCCTGGTTCCACACTGTATTTATTCCACCAATGGTATTTCGGCTGTTTCATGATTACTTCAAATGGAATTGTTCAACATCGCGACATGTTGTACCTGATGTATTGTTTTTTGTTTTTATTATATTTTCATCTTCCCTTATGGTCCACTCAAGTATTTATTTATTCAACTTACTATAAGATTCCTCGTTTCTATAAATCAAACCACTCAGAAAACGAAACTTTCAACAATATGCTCACTTCTTTGTTTGTTAATACTGTTACGACAGTGGGGGTCACGTGACGAGTATTCCAGAAGATTCGCTAGTGTGTTGCGACAGCGTTGCGTCAACGCACGCTGGTATCACGTGTTGAGAGTCTAAGAAGTTTCTAGAACAGGCAGTATTATCGTATATAAGTGCGCTAGACAGTGAGAGAGACATTCGGAGTCGAAGCAGTAGTGGAGACAGAGACGAAGCAGGCAGAGAGAAAGAAAGACATGGATACGGTCGGCGGGAACCGAGGATAGCAGACACAGAGATCGGAACTATAGTTGGCGGGGACAGACAATTAAGTCTAAGCGCGATAGAAAGTGAGTGAATTGTTGTGAA
>NW_013753823.1:0-1103 GCF_000517525.1 Limulus polyphemus | reverse complement strand
CCAGATGGTTAGGGAGCTTTGACTCGCAATCTAGAGGGTTGCGAGGGCGAATCCCCGTCCAACCAATCATGGTGCCCGTGGGGGCATTATAATGTTATGATCAATCCCACTATTCGTTGGTAAAAGAGTAACCCAAGAGTGGTGGTGAGCGGTGATGACTAGCTGCCTTCTCTCTAATCTTACACTCATAAAATAGAGATGGCTAGTGCAGATAGCTCTCTTTTAGCTTTGCGTGAAATTCAAACAAAAAAATTTCATAATTGTTTTATTGTCTTTCATCTGCTCTTTAAATTAACCAGGATCGTCCTATGATCTGATTTTTTTTCTTTGATCACAATTTCTTACATTTACGTTTGTAAGTTTTGAATGCACATGATTTAACCAACTTTCCACTTCTCCTTTCCGACCTCATGTTATACATCTCTATTTTGCTGAAATCCATTCAAATTCAACAACTTTTGATAGTCGTTGTTCAGATTACTGTTTTAATTTTTTCTTTAATATTGTTGCATATCTGCCTGTTTGTTAATTTCCTGTATAAATTCTTTCCGAGGAACTTCAGTGATACAAGTCCTTTCTTATTAAACCAGTTTATTTTTCCCTCGATACAACTTTGTAATACACAGAATTTCCAATCAGAACATTAAACTTAACTTCTTTTATAACACACACTATAAATCACAGTGATTCACATGCTTTACTTACAGTGCATACTGTTCGCTTGACTCAATTATCTATATCTTCAATCTATCTGCATATCTCTCTCTCACTGGCTTTATTTTCTGGGCTTATAAACTAAAAAAGAGGGCACCTTGCAAACACTCGGACATTCGTGGGGTTCCTTGATAAGTCATGATCCTTCTAGAAACTCCAGCGTGCATGCTCCCAGCATCGCGTGACTTCTGCTGTTATAACACTGCCCCTTCCTTAGTATTGTTCGTTCTGAACAATAGCCACTTACATTAAACTAATAGATAATTAACAATAACTTGATTAAATGTACAGAATTTACAAACACAAAATTAAAATTCAACAAAGTATCTTAATTTTATGGGATGTATCTTCTTCTATACTGCTCTCCACCTCGTTGGCTTCTGCTTCAT
>NW_013753822.1:0-1103 GCF_000517525.1 Limulus polyphemus | reverse complement strand
AACTATTATGGGACTAATGTATAGCCCGTCAAAAATGACGGGGCAAGTACTACTACCCCCCACCCCATAGTCTACCCTAACCTCACATCTGATAGCTAACTGAAATAAGTAAATTTTGCGAAACCAAGTTTGACCAACAAAGAGGCAGAAAAGTACAGTCGAGGCAGTCAAACGTCGGTAAATTCTATTTAACGAGGCAAGCAAGCGAAAACCTCATACAGAAGAAGTGGTTCCATACATAACAACTTCTAATATATATATAAAAAGCCACTGCGTTTTGCTAACAATGGCTTTTATGTGATTTTTCTTAGCAATAAAAGTATATAGGTTATACTTTTATGCTAAAATGGGTTCAGAATACACACACACAATATGAACCCAATAAACCGTGTACTTCCGCTAGTATATCTATTCAAATCAAAGCTGAAAGGTTCACAATGAGACTTAACAAAAAAGAAACGAACAAATCTGTCAATTACCAGTCCATGTCATTAAAATTAAGTCATAATGGAAACTGCTTGAGATCATAGCTTCCAAAAGCGTTGGTGATATTCCATCTATCAGACATCATCCAAAAGCAGTCATCGAACTAGTTAACAGTCACGGAGAATCAATAAGGGGTTAAAAGTTGAGTGCTCACTTAAACCCACAACTTCTCAACTCCTACTGCTTTTCGCTGTCTATAGCCAGTTGTGGGAAGGAGTTAGTCACCCCCAATCTTTAAACATATAAAAACGAGCCTTGTAGTAGAAATAAACCACCCTATGTTTCCACAATTTTAAGACTCCCAACCTCCTCCCTTTTCAATAAGTGTTACAGAACGACTTAAATTAGACAATCATCCCAATAAGTAGATGAAATAAAAATAGCCTTGTAGTAGCAATAAGCCACCCTTTCTATATCGCTGATTTGATCGCCTATTTACAATTACTGTAATGTACAGTACTAGAAATATTGAATGATTTATATATACATACATATACTGTTTCGATTTTTAAAATAACTAAATATTTAGTACATTAAATGTACAGAATAATTTTGCATAATTAAATCAAATTTCAATTTTTTTTTTCAAATATCTAATATATATATATATATATATA
>NW_013753821.1:0-1104 GCF_000517525.1 Limulus polyphemus | reverse complement strand
TTTTAAAAGATGTCTTCAATTTCAAATATCACTAGACCAACTAAATTCTAAAGCCTTAATGGCTAGTTTTGATGTCATGTCACTTTTCACTGAAGTCCCCACCAATGAAGGTTGCAATATTGCACTCGACCTCTACATTAATGACCACAAGAAGTTAATCCACATCCCCAGCACACTTTTTGCTTCTCTCTTAAAATGTACAACAAATAAAACCAGCTTCATTTTCAACAATGAACACTTCCTTCAAATAGATGGTTTAAGTATGGGCAATCCTGTTTCACCCATTCTTGCCAATATATTCATGACCCAGATTGCACAATACATTCTGTGCTTCATCTCCCACTATACTGGTACAGATATGTTGATGACACTTTTACTGATTTCACTTCTACAGAACACACACTAACTTTTTGAACACATAAACTCCATTTATCCCAACATCAAATTTACCATAGAACACGAAAACAATAAACAGCTATCTTTTCTTAACCTCAACGTTATTAGATCATACACACAGTTTAAAACCAAAATTCACCATAAGAACACATACATTGGCCTCTACATCCCCTGGAATTCTGCTCATGACACTACACAAAAATCAATACATTGAAAAACCTCATAAACACAGCCACAAGACTCTGTTCAATGGACTATATAGATGAAGAAATCAACCACATAAAGCATTCCTTCATTCACACCAATAAATTTCCACCAGCTTTGTAGAAAAACTCTCCAACATTCACCACAACAAAACACAAATCATGAACAAAAATGATACTAATAAACCCAATGACAGAACATTACACTGCAGTTTACCTTTTGTCCCTGAAACCAGCTTAAAAATTATCCAGACTTGGACAAAACTAGCCATTAAACACAAAATTCATGTCAACATTAAATTCTCTCAAAAACCCGGGCCTAAATTAAAATTGGCACTAAACAAAAATTATTTAGAATCACACAATACCAACGTCATTTACAAAATAACATGCAACAACTGCCCAGAATTCTACATCAGAGAAACAGGAAGAAAATTGGAAACCAGATTCACAGAACAATAAATGCCATCCGAGGTTTTCCACCATTGCAACTCAAAAACCATGG
>NW_013753820.1:0-1102 GCF_000517525.1 Limulus polyphemus | reverse complement strand
GCAGTTCGTATGACATACCAAATCTGAAGAAGAAATCTCTAATAGCCGAAGCTACAGTTGTAGCTTCCTGATTTGGTATTGCATATGCTTCAGGCCACTTGGTGAAATAATACATCACCACACAAATGTACTTGTTTCCTGCACGAGTTTGGGGCAAAGGACCAGCAATGTCAACAGCTACTCTTTCCATTGCTGCACCAACTCGATAAAACTTCATTGGAGCAGTCCCTTATGCTTGGGTCCCCTTTTAGCACAACATGTGCTGCAGGTCCTGCACCATTCTTCCACATCTTGCTTCATATCTATACAGTGAAATCTCTGTCGTAGGTGAATCAATGTCTTCTTAACTCCGAGATGTCCTCCTGTTAAACTATCATGGGATTGACGCAGCACAACTTCCCGTAACTTTCTTGGTATAACTGTTTGCCAGGTCGTCACTTTCCCATCTGCAGTTTTCCATCTCCGGCCAAGAATATCATCTTCAAGCTTCAACTGGTCCCATGGTGCCCAATAGTTCTTTGTCACAGGGCTTAAGCTAGACACTTTATCCCAAGCAGGGTGCAAAACACTTGCTTGTAGAAAATCAATTATTGGCTTCAAATTTTGGTCTTTCTCTGCTCTGCTTTAATATCTATTCCTGGTTCCAATTGACCATTATCAACTTCTTCAGTCACTTTGACTTTAGCTTGATGACACCTTGTTAGCTCAACCTCTCTTTTGCAGCAATGTCTGCAGTCATTTTTGCAGGGTCTTCGACTCAGTCCATCGGCATTTCCATGAGATTTTCCTTCTTTGTATTCATTGTCATAATTATACTGGTCTATCTTTCCAATCCAACGTGCCAGTTGTCCCTTTGGGTTCTTTAATGATCTTAACCAGCGTGGTCTTTCCTGATGGTAAACCTAGCCCCAAAGAGGTAAGGATGGAAATATGTCAGACTCTTTACTATAGCAAGGAGTTCCCTCCTTGTTACACAGTAGTTCCTCTCTGGTCTGCTCAGGACCCTACTGAAGTAGGTCACCACATGTTTGTTTTCGCCCCCTTTCTGAGACAACACTCCTCCAATTCAGACATTACTAGCATCATAATCCAGTATGTACGG
>NW_013753819.1:0-2322 GCF_000517525.1 Limulus polyphemus | reverse complement strand
ATTAGATAAATAAAACTGTGGCAGCTCATATATTGGATGAATAAAACTGTGGCAACTAATCCATTAGATGAATAAAACTGTGGCAACCAATAAAACTGTGGCAGCTGACCCATTACTTCAATAAAACTGTGGCAGCTGATACATTAGATGAATAAAACTGTAGCAGCTGATACATTAGATAAATAAAACTGTGGCAGCTGATCCGTTAGAAAAATAAAACTGTGGCAGCTGATCCGTTAGAAAAATAAAACTGTGGCAGCTAATCCATTAGATAAATAAAACTGTGGCAGCTGATACATTAGATAAATAAAACTGTGGCAGCTGATACATTAACTCAGTAACAAGTAAACTGAACTAAAATAATTTGCTATAAATAAACTGGAGCTGAATGGACGTCTTGAGCAAGGAGTGCTGTAAGCGACCTCTGTCGGAGCTATTATTTACTAACGACCTGGTCTTAACGGCTGAAAGTGAGACGGAGTTATAAACATAAGTTAAAGTGTGGCAGAAGAGTTTGGAAAAGAGAGACTTGAAAATGAATGCCAGAAAAACGGATATTATGGTTAGCAGAAGAAGTAGCCAAGATCACAGATGTAAACGGGAAGCCGCTATAACAAGTAGAAGACATTAAGTACTTGGGAAGTACGAATAGTATAAAGCACATTACACTTCTTAATGATGGACTTCACCGTACTCAAAGGGATAATTAGTGACTTTGAAATTTTCTTGTAACCTTCTACTAATCTGTGCTTCTCTACTAATTTATCCCTGACTTGTTTGGAAAGCTCCTTGGTCTTCATGGTTGGTTTGTCGTATCACTATGTTAGGTGTAGTTGAACAGATGCATTTACTCTGAATTCAAGTTAAACCACTTTGATTACACACAGACAGAGACCATTACACTAATTCTGTGACGTTTCAAACTAAACTTTTGCACCTGAACTGATTTAGAGTTGCTGTAGTAAAGGGGTTGAATATTTATGCAATTGAGAATATTATAATTTTCTTTGAAAATCTAACTTATTTACGTAATATCAGCGTTTTAGCTTTCTCAGTTCGGAATAGGTTGTGTAGATTCTATACATCAAAGTTTCATGATTGCAAGCTCAGAAGGCAACAAAATATGGAAACTTTTCAGCGGGGTGATTACTTTTGCAATGCATTGTAACTGCGGCTACTTCCTACCTGGTTTCTCACTTCCTCCTTCACTTTAAATTAGTCACTACCCAGATCAGGCTGCCCTTCCAAACTAAGCAGCCGGGCAAGCAGGAAACTGGTTAGGGATGCCACTGTGAAGCCAACAGTGTTTTCGAAACATTTGTAAAGTTCCACGTCTGAGATAGGAGTCAGTGTTCACACATCAACAATATCCTGGTTTCTACACAAAAAGTATCATCTTAAGTTTCGCATGGAGTTCGTGACAAAGCATGTAAATGACACTGCAGACGTGTGGTAGAAGGATTTGTTTTTTGGTCGAAGTTCAAAGCGTTACGGCTGTCGCAAGTCCAACATAGCACATCACTCAGTCAACACCATCCCAACTGTCAAACAAGAATCTAAAACTGGGTCGAATATTCACATATCAGCTGGACAATGACCCGAAGCACAAGGCCAAAGCCACACTGGAGTAGTTTCAAAAGAGGAAAATGAATGCCCTAGAGTGGCCCAGTCAAAGTGCTGACTTGCATCTAATGCAAAATTTATGGCGAGACTTGAAGATTGCAGTCCATCAACCAACTTGTCAGAATTGAAGCAATTTTGCCAGGAAGAATTGGCAAAAATTACACCATCCCGTGGTGTAAAGCTGATAGAGACCTATCCAAAACGACTCACTGTAGTAATTGCTGCCAAATGTGTTTCCACCAAGTACTGACTTAGGGGACTGAATACTTATGCAATCAACAAATTTCAATTTATATATTTTCTTTATAGGTTTTGCTGACAATTCAACCTCCTTCACAAATAACAGTGTTAAATTTGATCATTAGAGTTTTGAATAAAAACAAGTTCATTAAAGTTTTTTTTTACATTATTTGTATTTCATTAAAATGTCACATTATTGGTAGGGAGTGAATACTTTTGCAAGGGACTGTATCTATGACAAAAGGTTACTAAGTGCATAAGACAGTGGTTAGAATAGGTCCTCCTCTATGAGGCCAAAGCCCTGGACCCTGAAGACGGAAGGCTTGTTGATAATAACAGACACGATAATGCTGAGATGGCTTCTCGGAGTGTTGGTGAAAAAGAAGAGAACGAATAAGGAAATGGCTGGAGTTTGTGGAACCAAGAAAAAGGTGGTTAGCGGTCACGAGAAGAAGAGAC
>NW_013753818.1:0-1873 GCF_000517525.1 Limulus polyphemus | reverse complement strand
TGTTGTTATCAAAGTGGACAAAATTTAGAGTAAGAAGGAGTAAAAAGACCGTTATCAAAGTCAATAAAATCTAGAGTAATAAGGACTAAAAAGACCATTATGAATTTAAAAAATCTAGTGTAAGAGGGACTATAAAGACCGTTGTCAAAGTCAAACAAATCTAGTGTAAGAAGGATTAAAAAGACCGTTATCAAAGTCGAAAAAATCTAGTGTAAGAAGGACAAAGAAGACAATTATCAAAGTCAACGATCCTTCTTACACTAGATTTTCTTGACTTTGATAACGGCCAGTTTAGTCCTTATTACTCTAGATTTTGTTGACTTTGATAACGGTCTTTTTACTCCTTCTTACACTAATAATTTTCGACTTTGATAACGGCATTTTTAGTCTTTCTTACACTAGATTTTGTCGGCTTTAATAACGGTCTCTCAAGTCCTTCTTACACAAGATTTTAAAAAGACCGTTATCAAAGTCGAAAAAACTAGTGTAAGAAGGAATAAAAAGACAGTTATCAAAGTCGACAAAATATAGTGTAAGAAAGGCTAAAATGACCGTTATCAATGTAGAAAAAATCTAGAGTAAGAAGGACTAAAAAGGCCGTTATCAAAGTCGAAAAAATCTAGAGTAATAAAGACTAAAAACACTGTAATCTAAGTCGAAAAAATGTAAAGTTAGATGGAATAAAAAGTCCGTTATCAAAGTCGACAAAATCTATATTAACAAGGACTAAAAACACAGTTATCAAAATAGACAAAATCGACTGTAAAAAACTAAAAAGACCATTATCAATTTAAAAATTCTAGTGTAAGAGGGACTAAAAAGACCGTTTTCAAAGTCGACCAAATCTAGTCTAAGAAGGATTAAAATGACCGTTATCAAAGTCGAAAAAATCTAGTGTAAGAAGGACTAAAAAGACAGTTATCAAAGTCAAGAGAATCTAGTGTAAGAAGGATTAAAAATACCGTTATCAAAGTCGACCAAATCTAGTGTAAGAAGGACTAAAAAGACAGTCATCAAAGTCGAAAAAATCTAGTGTAAGAAGGTCTAAAAAGATCGTTATCAAAGTCGAAAAAATCTAGTGTAAGAAGGACTAAAATGTAGTTATCAAAGTGGACAAAATTTAGTGTAAGAAGGAGTAAAAAGACCGTTATAAAAGTCGACAAAGTCTATATTAACAAGGACTAGAAAAACCGTTATCAAAATAGACAAAATCGAGTGAAAAAAGACTAAAAAGAACATTATGAATTTAAAAAATCTAGTGTAATAGGGACTATAAAGACCGTTGTCAAAGTCGACCAAATCTAGTGTAAGAAGGATTAAAAAGACCGTTATCAAAGTCGAAAAAATCTAGTGTAAGAAGGACTAAAAAGACAATTATCAAAGTCGAAAAAATCTAGTGTAAGAAGGTCTAAAAAGATCGTTATCAAAGGCGAAAAATCTATATTAAGAAGGACTAAAATGTCGTTATCAAAGTGGGCAAAATTTAGTGCAAGAAGGAGTAAAAAGACCGTTATCAAAGTCAAAAAAATCTGGAGTAATAAGGACTAAACTGGCCGTTATCAAAGTCAAGAAAATCTAGTGTATGAAGGTCTAAAAAGACCGTTATCAAAGTCGAAAACATATAGTGTAAGAAGGACTAAAAATACCGTTATCAAAGTCGACAAAATTTAGTGTAAGAAGGAGTAAAAATACCGTTATCAAAGTCAAGAAAATCTAGTGTAAGAAAGACTAATAAAACAATTATGAATTTCAAGAAAATCTAGTGTAAGACGGACTATAAAGACCCTTATAAAAATCGACAAGATCCAGTGTAAGAAGTGAGTAAAAAGACCGTTATCAAATTCGACAAAATATAGTGTAAGAAGGACTGAAT
>NW_013753817.1:0-1693 GCF_000517525.1 Limulus polyphemus | reverse complement strand
TTAGGCGTAACTCTAGTTACTGATTTTATAACCAACATACTCGTCTTTAGCCTTACTTGGTACATCTACTCCATGCACACGTATTTAGCGCTTGTGTATCCACCATACTTACCTTTAGTCCCTCTTGGTACAACAACTCCACCAACATCTAGGTGTAACTCTAGTTACCGAATTTATAAATACCATACTCATCTTTAGCGTTATTTGGTACAACAACTCCACGAACACCTGCGTGTAGCTCTAGTTACAGAATTTATAACCACCATACTCATATTTAGGGTTATTTGGTACAACAACTCCACGAACACCTAGGAGTAACTCTAGTTAAACAATTTATAACCACCATACTCATCTTTAGCATTATTTGACACAACTACTCCATGAACACCTAGATGTAATTCTATTTACAGAATTTATAACCACTATACTCATCTTTAGCCTTAATTGGTACAACTAGTCCATCAACACCTAGGTTTAACTTTATTTACCGAATTTATAACCACCATACTCATCGTTTGCGTTATTTGGTACCTATGGTGGTTATAAATTCGGTAACTAGACTTACACCTAGGTATTCGTGTAGTTGTTCTCTAGTTACCGAATTTGTAACCACCATACTCATCTGTAGCGTTATTTGGTACAACAACAACTCCACGAATACGTAGGTGTAACTCTAGTTACCGAATTTATAACCACCATACTCATCTTTAGCTTTACTTGGCACAACTACTATATGAAAACCTAGGTGTAACTATAGTTACCGAATTTATAACCACCATACTCATCTTTAGCCTTATTTGGTACAACTACTCCACGAACACCTAGGTATAACTCTAGTTACGGAATTTATAACAACCATACTCATCTTTAGCTTTACTTGGTACAACTACTCCATTAACACTTAGGTTTAACTCTAGTTACCGAATTTAAAACCCCATACTAATCTTTAGTGTTATTTGGTATAGCAACTCCACGAACACCTAGGTGTAACTCTAGTTACCGAATTTATAACCACCATACTCATCTTTAGCTTTACTTTTTACAAGTACTCCATCAACACCTAGGTGTAACTCTAGTTACAGAATTTATAACCACCAAACTCATCTTTAGCCTTACTTGGTACTATTCTCCAGAAAGACCTACGTGTAACTCTAGTTACTGAATGTGTAACTTCATACTCATCTTTAGCGTTATTTGGTACAACAACTCCACGAACACCTAGGCGTAGCTCTAGTTACCGAATTTATAACCACCATACTCATATTTAGCGTTATTTGGTACAACTAATCCATGAACACCTAGGTGTAACTTTAGTTACAGAATTTATAACCACTATATTCATCTTTAGCCTTACTTGGTACAACTACTCCATGAACACTTAGGTTTAACTCGAGTTACCGAATTTATAACCCCCACACTCATCTGTAGCGTTATTTGGCACAACAACTCCGCGAATACGTAGGTGTAACTAGTTACCGAATTTGTAACCAACATACTCATCTTTAGCGTTATTTGGTACAATAACTCCACGAACAACTAGGTGTCACTCTAGTTACCGAATTTATAACCACCAAATTTTTCTTTAGCCTTCCTTGGTACAACTACTCTATGAACACTTAGGTGTGACTCTAGTTACAATATTTATTACCACTCATCTTTAGCCTTACTTGGTAAAACTACTCTATGAACACTT
>NW_013753816.1:0-3042 GCF_000517525.1 Limulus polyphemus | reverse complement strand
AGAGACGATAAACATTAAACGTATGTTTCTAACTTTTATTATCTTATAAGTAAATAATTCATTAAAATAAACAAATAGTATCATATCATACTGACGTCATATACATCCCTCACACGAAATAAAGTTAGG
Source organism: Limulus polyphemus (assembly GCF_000517525.1). Taxonomy (NCBI): domain Eukaryota; kingdom Metazoa; phylum Arthropoda; class Merostomata; order Xiphosura; family Limulidae; genus Limulus; species Limulus polyphemus. Next base: position 2,913 of record NW_013753816.1, on the reverse strand, counting down.
AATAACGTTTCTCCTTCTCTTTAGAGCTTAAGTAAACATTTCTCTCGCACGTCACCATACTAGCCAACGTTTGATTTTTGTTTCTTTGCTATTAAGTGCAAAACTACACAATGGGCTATCTGTGCTGTGCCAACCACGGGTATCGAAACCCTGGTTTTTAGAGTTATAGGCCTACAGACTTACCGCTTAGCCAAGGGGGGTGGGGGTGGAAGGCAACGTGTGATAACTCTTACACAACAAATTGCGTTACACTTCTGTGTCGATTTATTCGAACTGTGTACATTATCACAGTTAAAGTTTTATAAGTTGTCACTTCGCTTAGCTGGGAATGTTTTTTTTCTGATAGGATACGAACTGCGATTAGATAAGAGAGTTACTTGTTGATATTTATTTATAACCGAGTGGAGAACGCCAACTGAAATGTGAGCAGTGTAGTCTTGAGTAACGGTAGACTCTTCGAAGTAACGTGTAAGCTGTAAACATCGAGGTACCGGCGAAGACAAGGGTAAGTTGAGACGAATTTCTCAGAAAAAGAAAACTTTTTTAACTATCCTGCATCATTCTGTCCATATCACGTAGAAAGACAGCGAAAATCTAGTGTTTTAGATCGGAGTAAGGTGTTATTTTAACACGTGTTGATGGATTAATTAATTGTATAGACGCTTTCTTAGAGTTGGACTTATAATTCGATTTGAGTCACTAGAGAGAACATCTTCAACCAGGATTGGTGTAGTATTCAACCAGAAACAATACAATATTAAACTAACAATAATGTTGTATTCAACCACAGACACTACAATATTAAACTAACAATAATGTAGTATTCAACCATAAACACTACAATATTAAACTAACAATAATGTTGTATTCAACCACAGACACTACAATATCAAACTAACAATAATGTAAATTCGTTGACTAGGAACCCACTTTGAGACTAGTAATGCTTGGAGACGGCTTGAATGGGCAATGTAGAAAAACTTTAATATAAGTTTAACATAACAGCAAACGTACAAGGTTTTGTCACCATCAGATATCTCTCGAAACGTTGTACATTTGCTGTTATGTTAAACTTATATTACAGTTTTTCTACATTACCCATTCAAGCCGTCTCCAGCCATTAATTGTTTCTTTGTTTTGAATTTCGCGGAAAGCTACACGAGGGCTATCTGCACTAGCCGTCCTTAACTTAGCAGTGTAAGACTAGAGGGAAGACAGCTAGTCATCACCACCCACCGCCAACTCTTGGGTTGCTCTTTTACCAACGAATAATGGGATTGACCGTCTCATTATAACGCCCCCACGGCTGAAAGGGCGAGCATGTTTGGTGTGACGGGGATTCGAACCCGCTACCCGCAGATTGCGAGTCGAGCGACCTAACCACCTGGCCGTGCCGGGTCAGCATTAATAACTATAATGTGGTATTCAACCACAGAGAATACAATATTAAACTATGAACAATATTGTATCCAGCCTTTCAATGATTTGGTATACAAGTTGAAATATTGCAATAAGTACCTTAATCTGAATAAAGACATTATTATCACTTTATGATACGCGGTTGATGGGCTCAAATAATGCCCGTGTGTAAAGCCCCAAGGCATACACAAAGTTTATGTATTTCTTACAACTGTCCATGTAATTAGTTGGCAATAGTTTGTTTTGTTGTTAAACACAAAGCTAAACAAGGGGCTAACTGTGCTGTTTCTATTACATGTTTCAAAAATCCGCTTTTTAGCGTTATAAGCCATCAGACTTATCGCTAAGCCATTGGGAGGCTCATGTAATAGTATTCTACAAAAGGTTTAAGGTGTAATATACCAAGCGGTTTTTGTTGTAGGTTAACAAGAGAATAAGAATAAGAATTACAAATGGGCCGTTTTGAGCGGATTTTCTTTGCCCAAACGTTGTGCAATCCCTATTATGAACCATTATTGTGGTTCATGACATTCGAAAAACTGTAAGAAAAATCCACAATAATGCCTCGTTTGTTGACAAACCTAGTGACACTCTGGTTGTCATTTCCGGGTTATCGATTAGGCACAGAATCAAACGACATTAATCACACAATTATTACACTCGTAGTGCAACTATAAATAAATTATTTGAAACACTAAAGGTATAACGTTCAAAATGAAACAACGCTAAGCCTCACAGATCCTAAGATCTCGTACTCACCGAGATATGACGAGATATAAATTAATCACACAATTATTACACTCGTAGTGCAACTATGAACAAATTATTTGAAACACTAAAGATATAATAACGTTCAAAATGAAACAACGCTAAGCCTCACAGATCCTAAGATCTCGTACTCACCGAGATATGACGAGATCTAAATTAATCACACCCTGTTGTACTGTCGTTGTTGGAAAAGAAAAGTAGCGAATAATGTCGAATAAAAGTACATCTATATCTAAGCATAAAGAACTACAGAAGCATCCTCTGGTGTGTGAGTTGTTCTCTGTTAACGAAAACAATCAGTTAATGACTGCTTAATATACCTTAATTATTTCTACTCGTCGTTTCGATAGAACTTATAGTATGTTCATAACCATAATTAAACATCAAGTAAACCATACAAGACACGTTCATAACAATAATTAAACATCCACTGAACCATACAGAACACTTTAATAACAATAATTAAATATGAACTGAACCATACAGAACACGTTCATAACCATAATTAAACATCCACTGAACCATACAGAACACTTTCATAACCATAATTAAACATCCACTAAACCATACAGAACACTTTCATAACCATAATTAAACATCCACTAAACCATACAGAACACTTTCATAACCATAATTAAACATCCACTGAACCATACAAAACACGTTCATAACCATAATTAAACATCAACTGAACCGTACAGAACACGTTCATAACCATAATTAAAC
>NW_013753815.1:0-1248 GCF_000517525.1 Limulus polyphemus | reverse complement strand
CCTTTAACTTAAACACACGCTATAATTCTCAACAAATGATTCATGCACTTTACTTACTACCGCGCTTGACTCAGTTGTCCATCTATATCTTCAATCTCTCTGTCTGCTATTCAATTTTTGCCGTCACTTTATTTGCCGGCTTATATACCTATAAGAGCGCCATTCTAGTAACCGCTAGGACGTTCAACAAGTTCCTCGATCATTCTAGATACTCATTACATGTTACCAGCGTCATGTGATCTCCACTGTCGTAACAATATCTTGGATCATTCAATCAGCTATCTGGTATGCTAATCATTAGGCCATGGTCAGGTCCATACAAAGTAATAATAATAAAAATTTAAAAAACATTTGACAAATAGCAATACAGTCAACAAAGTTTTATATATATTTATGTTATTCTTTAGTTATAAGAAGAGAATAATCAATCTGAAAAGTTTTCACTATAGTATATTTTTTCTTGTGACTTACCATTCTCTGCAATTCTTATATTTATGCTTTCAAATACACTGACAATACTTATGATTACAGAGCAGGGTACACAGATATTTAGGACTTAGAAGTATTTGAGAGTAAACTTGTTCATTTTTAAAGAAATCCATTACCTACTTCACTCTATTCCATGTATTTTACACTCAACTGAAATGAATTACTCATTTAATACATTTTAATTACAAAATCATAATAGTATTAAGAAAATCTATTCTAGTTCATAATATGGATTACACATTATTTAACTAACCTGTTTGTGCTCTCTCGTAGAAGGTGACATTCAAGAACATAGCAGCCAAATTTATCTAGCATTCCTGTTTGAACAAATGTGCCTACTGGGATATCGATGTTTGAAAAACACAAATGCTGTAGTTCTGTAATTACTTCAGACTGTGTTGACTGGTAAAGCATGAATAAAGAAAAGGAATAAATAACTAATGAAAAACAGCATAAAAAAACTATTATAATATACTCAATTGATAAGTAAGAGAACACAACATTAGAGATATAATTCAACACTTGAATAGTTGATATATTTTAGTTAACCCAATGATTTCATTGGTAAATACTCATATTTTACTTGGCTCTATCTAGTGCTTACAACTGTCAATAGTATTTTTTCTAGAATTAACAACAGTTTAGTAAGATATAGTTCTTTAAACCACAAACTCCATAACTGTAACCACTTAACAAGGAATCCTGGTGAAAAGTCTTAATGAAATAAAAAAAACAATGCAATATGCTTTCAACAAATTC
>NW_013753814.1:0-1106 GCF_000517525.1 Limulus polyphemus | reverse complement strand
ACGGCCTGGCATGGTCTGACTGTTTCGTTGTTCGACTCGCAATGTGAGGGTTGTGGGATCAAAACTCGGTAATGGGTGCTGCCGACTTGTAGCCTTCTCTTTGGAGCCTGGCATGGCCTGGAGGTTAAGGTGCCATCTGAGGGTCGCTTATAGTTGTTCAAACGGCCTGGCATGGTCTGACTGTTTCGTTGTTCGACTCGCAATGTGAGGGTTGTGGGATCAAAACTCGGTAATGGGTGCTGCCGACTTGTAGCCTTCTCTTTGGAGCCTGGCATGGCCTGGAGGTTAAGGTGCTATCTGATGGTCGCTGGTTGGAATCACAGTCACTGAACATACCCGTCCTTTCAGCCGTGGGGGTGTTATAATGTGACGGTCAATCTCACCATTCGTTGGTAAAAGAGTAACCCAAGAGTTGGCGGTGGGTAGTGTTGACTAGCTGTCTTCCCTCTAGTCTATCGCTACTAAATTAGGGACGGTCAGCGCAGATAGCCCTCGTGTAGCTTTGCGCGAAATTCAAAGGAATCTAATTACGTCGATTAAAATTGACCTGTATGGGTAGTAAATACTCGTAGAAACAAAGTGCCGAAGTATGATATCCGAAAATAAAATTTGATCTCGTCTGTGGCTTGCCTAAACAGGCCAGGGTTTGCTTAACAAAATGGCCCGGCATGGGCAGATGGTTAGGGAGCTCGACATCGCAATCTGCTGGTCGCTGGTTCGAATCCCCGTCTCACCAAACATGCTCGCCCTTTCAGCCGTGGGGGGGGGGGGTTATAATGTTACGGTTAATCCCACTATTCGTTGGTGAAAGAGTAGCCCAAGAGTTGGCGGTGGGTGATGATGACTAGCTGCCTTCCCTCCAGTCTTACACTGCTAATTTATTTGTTAGTTTATAAGCGAATTTTGCAAAATTTATATCTTCCTACCGGAGGCGTAGCTTGGCACGGGCACGCGGAGCCTCTTGCCCCGAATCCCCAGAAAAATCAGAATAGAAAACCATGATCGGTATCATACTGAAACGTCGAACATTTCCATGCCTATGAGCCCGAGCCCCGAACCTTTTAAGCACCTAGCGACGCCTCTGGTCTTGCCTAACCTTGAAACTA
>NW_013753813.1:0-1874 GCF_000517525.1 Limulus polyphemus | reverse complement strand
AGACTAGTTAGTATTATGATCTTGTTATATAATAAAAATAATAGGTGATATTTAATAATGAAACTTAGATAATCGTGTAGGCTACAAAGAAAGTCAACAAATTTCGTATATTTCGTATATTCCATTTTTCAATCTCAGATACCTATTCAAAACTCTCACCCTACTTTAAACTACCACCAAACTGTAGTTACAGTCAAGTTCTATTCAGTTATGACTTTGTCTGACTCAACATCTAAATATTACAATCGTTGTGTGTGTGTGTTGATGTGTAGATATTTAAAACACTCTGGTCTTTATTTACAGATAAGAATTCGGTGTCAAGAACAGTTGTTTTTCTTCCGTTATGGTTTGTTCATCTTTTTTTCCATAAATAATTCCTTTTCATAGGTAGCTTCATCTAATTCTCTTTCATGAAGTTACCAGTGAAGATAAGAAATGGATGTTTAATGAAATTAAACCAAGTAAAAAAGCAAAATGGTTTCCATTGTAGCAAAAATGAGTGAAATATATAACAATATTCAGACCCAGACGACAACTAAAGTTACTGACTCAAAACGTCTACCCCATAGGATAAGGACAAGAAAAAAAGATTAAACTTCTTGATGGCACTACTAAAAAACAAGACAACATCAAAGATGATGTGAATCAAACGGTGACGACTTTTCTCAAAAATAGACTAAGATACTCCTCTGTTAATAAGGGGAATAAGGTGCTAAATGACGTTGTGAAAAGCCAGCATCTACCACCAAGCACCGATGTTAGAAAAAAGTACTTCGAGTTGATGATGTAGAAAAGACGAAAGTTGGCTCTGCTACCAGAGAAACGACAGATGGTCTTGCTGAAAAAAAGGAACAGGGTGGAGATGTATTTTCAATAAAAATTGGGGTCGTGGTAGGTGCTAACGAGAGAGAAATAAGTAATGATGCTACAAATAGTAAAAAAATTACCCAAAAACGTACAGAAAATACATTCGTGCCATTACATAGGAAGGGACAAGTCAATTTCGACAATTATGGCAAAACTGGTTTTGCTGGACTAAATAAACATGAAAAGTTCAAATCTTTTAATAATCGTCAGATGCATGATGCGTTTCAAAGAGAAAATAATGTCCATAAATCTAGAAAAAAGACAAGAGTGACCGTAATACAAAAAGCCCTTAAAGGAAACATACCAGATAATGTTACCAAAAAAGTTAAAAGTATACATGACTTTGCTAATCAGAGGCGTCAAATGCTACATGGTGAGGTGAAAGGTCAGCATTTGACATATAAAACTGCTAATAGATATGATCATTTACTTGATGCAAGAAAACCAACTTATCATCATGATGAAAACATATATACGAATGCAGGTATTTCTTCAATATCAACTGAATATGCATCAGGTGAATACAGTGTAAAAGAAATGAATGACGGTGCTGCAAGTAGTAAAGTGTCAAACAAAACACAATTAGTAAATATATTCAATCCATTTTATATGAAAAAAAAAATCCATCCAGTTAAAGAAAAATGAAGAAACTAGTTTTACTGATGCAAATGAAAATATAAGGATTAGCTCTTTTAAAAATCCCAATAAGAATATAGCTAGTAAGATTGGGATGAGAATAAGGATCGTGCATAAGCAGCATAATATTGCTAAAACACTAAATGATATACATCGAATGGAAAAGATACCACATTATGTAACAAAGGAATCTAAAATCTAATCTGATTTGGTTAATCAACAACATCAAATACTATATGGCATTTCAAAGAACCGTCATCTAGTGCATAACAGTGTTATTAGAGACAACGAAGACTATGAGGTTAAGATATTTGAACACCCCTATTTAGAACAAAATTCAGCCGAAAGTGTACTTTTCTCTAGTTCTTTTG
>NW_013753812.1:0-1104 GCF_000517525.1 Limulus polyphemus | reverse complement strand
ACCATGATAACGCCAAATCCTGTTGGCATGCACCACTTTTGGCTTACCTCGCCGACCACATTTTATCCAGAAAGTCACGTCTGAGAGACGATCCACTATGTCATATGGGCCTTCCCATGGAGAAGACAACTTAGGAGACTTCCCTTTTGGTCTTTCTGGGATTATACAACCATACCTTGTCTCCGGGTACAAAGCAGACTTCAGTAGATCTCTTATCATAAGATAACTTCATAGAATCAGCAGACGTTTTCAAGTTTGAATGCAGTTGATGGTGAATATCATCCATCCTTTCCGATAACACTTTCACAAACTCTGACACATTTTCAGACAAATATTCATAAGGTGGGCGTCCTGTTAACAGATCCACTGGCAACCGAAGTTCCCGACCAAACATCAACTTTGCTGGAGTGTATCCAGTGGCTTCATGCTCTAATTTAATATCTATACCTGGTTCCATTTCACCATCATCACTCCTTCAGTCACTTTGACTTCAGCTTGATGACACCTAATTAGTTCAACCTCTCTTTTAACAATTACCGGAACTTGGCCTTTGTTGTTCCCAAACGTCATTTTATCAAAATTAATTACAAACCTCCTCGGTAGTAAACAGTCCAATCCTAATATGCATTCTTCTTCAATGTCAGCGAAGTATACTTTGTGTCTGTCCTTTATACCCATGAGCTCAATAGTTACTCACACTGGTCCCCACAACCTTTCAGAATTCTCTCTCACACCACAAAGCTTTTGTATGGCTTCTGGCACTCCTTCATGATCTAACACCTTGATGCTCACAAGGGTTTTCTGAGATGCAGAATCTATTACAAAGTTGCACCTTTAGCCATCCCGCTTTCCTGTCACATAGACACTGTGTGTGCCTGGCATTCTACACCTAGCTGTTTGGACTTTCATGATGGGGGTTGGTGAGTGTCCCTCAACTCCAACCACTACTGGTCTCCTTGAGGCTGAGTTGTTGGTAATATTCATCTTACACTGACTCCTCATATGTCCTTGCTTTCCACAGTTCCAACAACCTTTCTGGGTAGCAGCCTTTCCTGTTATGGCATCTTCCTTGTGTTTAAGTTTCCAGCATTGAGCTCTCTTGTG
>NW_013753811.1:0-1104 GCF_000517525.1 Limulus polyphemus | reverse complement strand
CGTTATCATGGTCCAGGACATTTCAGTTGGGATGAAGTGGACAACAGAACAAAGGACGCTGCTGAAGACGTGCCACCTGAAGAAGCCACCATTGAAGAAGAAACTCTACTCAGTTTTGAGAAGGGAAACGGTGAAGCTCTTGATGAAGTTACTACCACTGAAGTGACTGTTACCGACGATAGGACATTTCCTGATGAAGCAGATGGACCCCACATGAAGCAGAAGCCAACGAGATGGAGACCAGTACGGAAGACGATACGTCCCGTAAAATTAAGAGACTTTGTTGAATTGTAATTTTGTGTTTGTAATTCTGTACATTTAATTAAGTTATTGTTAATTGTTATTGGTTTATTGTATGTGGTTATTGTTCGGGACGAACAATATTAAGGAGGGGGCAGTGTTGCGTCAGCGAGGTCACGTGACTAGTGTCACGCCCCCTGCTTTCTGGAAATATCTTGTACCTTCGTGAATTGTCGGGAGATTACTAGATATAGGGTAGTCTAGGTATATATAAGATGGTCACGGTGTGACGTGACAATATGTGTGTAGGTAGTGAGTAATTGATTTGCAGTAAGAAAGTATTGTTGAAGTTAACGTTCGTTATAGCGTTTGTTTTAGCGCGAATGTTGAAATCAAGTGTATCGTGAAGTTATATTCAGGAAGAATAAACCAGTTTTATTAAGTAAGGACTTGTGTCGCTAAAGTTTCGTCGGAACATAGTTATGGAAAGTTAATTAACAAACGGAGACGTAACAATACTTTGTGTCTGTCCTTCATGCCCGTAAGCTGGTCCCCACAACCTTGCATAATGTCCTGTCACATCACAGAGCTTCTGTATGGCTTCTGGTACTCCTTTGTGATCCAGCACCTTGATACTCACAAGGATTTGCTGAGATTCAGAATCTATGTCAAAGTTGCATTTTTGGCCATCCAGCTTTCCTGTCATGTAGACACTGTGTGTGCTTGCCATTTTAAACTTAGCTGTTAGGACTTTCACGATGGGGGTTGATGGGTGTCCCTCAACACCAACCACTACTGGTTTCTCCGAGGCTGACTTATTGGTAGTATTCTTCTTACACTGGCTCCTCACATGCCCTTGTTCTC
>NW_013753810.1:0-2656 GCF_000517525.1 Limulus polyphemus | reverse complement strand
GCTTATCCCAGGTGTTGTAAATGCTCTACATACTGTACCCTATATCTGGTGCAGAAAATACTCTACATAGTGTACCCTATCCGTGGTGTAATATATATTATCTACATACTGTATCCTATCCCTATTGCAGTAAATACTCTACATACTGTAACTTTTCTCTGATGCAGTAAATACTATACATACTGTAACCTATCCCTAGTGCACTATATACTCTACATACTGTACCATATCCAGGTGCAGTAAATACTCTACATAGTGTACACTATATCTTTTGTAGTAAATACTCGACATATTGCACCTTTCCCTGGTGTAGTAAATACTCTACATAGTGTACCTATCCGTAGTGTAGTATATACTCTACATATTGTACCTATCCCTGGAGCAGTAAATATTCTACATACTGTACCCTATCTCTAGTGCAGTAAATACTCTACATACTGTACCCTTTCCAGGTGCAGTAAATACTCTACATAGTGTACCTTATCCCTGGTGTGGTCAATACCCTACATACTGTACCCTATCTCTGGTGCAGTAAATACTCTACATACTGTACCCTATCCATGGTTCAGTAAATACTCTACAAACTGTACTCTATCTCTGGTGCAGTAAATACTCTACATATTGTAACTGATCCAGGTGCAGTAAATACTCTACATAGTGTACCCTATCCCTGGTGTAGTAACTACTCTACCTACTGTATACTATCACTGGTGCAGAAAATACTCTACATACTGTACCCTATCTTTGGTGTAGTAAATACCCTACATACTGTACCCAATCTTTGGTGCAGTAAATACTCTACATAGTGTACCCTATCCTGGTGTAGTAAATACTCTACATACTGAACCCAATCTTTGGTGCAGTAAATACTCTACATAGTGTACCCTATCCTGGTGTAGTAAATACTCTACATATTGTACTTATACCTGGTGCAGTAAATACTCTACATACTTTACCCTATCCCTGGTGTAGAATAAATACTCTATATACTGTACCTTATCTCTGGTGCAGTAAATACTCTACATACTGTACCCTATTCCTTGTTCAGTAAATACTCTACATAGTGTACCCTATCCCTGGTGCAGTAAATACTCTACATAGTGTATCCTATCCCTTGTGTATTAAATACTCTACATATTGTACCTGTCCCTGAAGCAGTAAATACTCTACATACTGTACCCTATCCCTGGTGTAGAATAAATACTCAACATACAGTACCTTATCTCTGGTGCAGTAAATACTCAACATACTGTACCCTATCCTGGTGTAGTAAATACTCTACATAGTGTACTATATCTCTGGATCAGTAAATACTCTACATACAGTACCCTATCCCTGGTGCAGTAAATACTCTACATATTGTACCCTATCCTTATTTACTGCACCAGGGATAGGTACAGTATGCAGAGTATTTACTGCACCAGGGATAGCGTACACTATGTAGAGTATTTACTACACTAGGGATAGGTCCAATATGTCGATTATTTACTACTCTAATCTACATACTGTATCCTATCACTGGTGCAGTAAATACTCTACATAGTGTACACTATCCCTGGTGTAGTAAATACTCTACATACTTTACCCTATTCCTTGTTCAGTAAATACTCTACATAGTGTACCATAGGGTACAGTATGTAGAGTATTTACTGCACCAGGGATAGGGTACAAGATGTAGAGTATTTACTACACCAGAGATAGGGGAACAGTGTGTAGAGTATTTATTACACCAGGGATAGGGTACACTATGTAGAGTATTTACTGCACCAGGGATAGGGTACAGTATGTAGAGTATTTACTACAACAGATATAAGGTACAGTATGTACAGTATTTATTCTACACCAGGGATAGGGAACAGTATGTAGAGTATTTACTACACTAGGCATTGCACCAGGGATAGCACAATGGATAGAGTACACTATGTAGAGTATTTATTACACTAGGGAAAGGTACAATATTTTGAGTATTTACTGCAAAAGATATAGTGTACACTATGTAGAGTATTTACTGCACCTGGATAGGGAACAGTATGTAGAGTATTTACTACACCAGGGTAGGGTACACTATTTAGAGTATTTATAGGGTACACTATGTAGAGTATTTACTGCACCTGGATAGGGTACAGTATGTAGAGTAATTACTCCCTGGTGTGGTCAATATCTTACATACTGTACCCTATCTCTGGTGCAATAAATTCTCTACATACTGTACCCTATCCAGTTGCAGTAAATACTCTACATAGTGTACCCTATCCCTGGTGTGGTCAATACCTTACATACTGTACCCTATCTCTGGTGCAGTAAATTCTCTACATACTGTACCCTATCCCTGGTTCAGTAAATACTCTACAAACTGTACTCTATCCCTGGTGCAGTAAATACTCTACATATTGTACCCTATCCCTGGTGTAGTAAATACTGTACATACTGTACCCTATCCCTGGTGTAGTAAATACTCTACATACTGTATCCTATCACTGGTGCAGAAAATACTCTACATATTGTACTCTATCCCTGGTGTAGTAAATACTGTACATACTATACCCTATCCCTGGTGTAGTAAATACTCTACATACTGTATCCTATCACTGGTGCAGTAAATACTCTACATACTGTACCCTATTATTGGTGTAGTAAATACTCTACATACTGTACC
>NW_013753809.1:0-1103 GCF_000517525.1 Limulus polyphemus | reverse complement strand
GTTTTTTTTCTTAATTTTTCCTAAAATAGATACTACAGCTGAAAGTAAACATAATCTATTTTTGGATTAATTTGGAGGCCAGCGAAGCTGGATCGGTTCCTCCAGGACGGTACAAGTACCCCGGAGCACTGGACCTACGTTTAGGGAGATTCCCAGAACCCAACGCTTTCCAACTTCACCCCGGGTTACTGTATGTGTATACAATCATAACCCCATGCCGGGGTCAGAGGATTAATGGGGAGGACATCATATGGATCCCAGGCCATGAAATATGATACCACGCATACACATACAGCTCCAGGCTCGGCCCCACTGAAGATTTGAAAGAAAGAAGACCTCTATATAATGTATTGATTTGATGATTAAGAAACTGGTGTTATTAAACTAAGACATCAATAATACGTATACAGATCGTTCACTTGCAAAGATACTTCGGGTGCTTGATACAAAAAATATTAATTTGATTAATTCTTTATTTATTTACTTATTTTTAGCGAAATTGGTTTGTCAGATATCATTGTTGTGAAGTGAAAAGTCCCAAACTGTCATAGTTAACACAAAAAAACACACTATGTGCTGCCATCTAGCGACGGTAAGCAATACTATTATGAAATGTAAAAGTAATTCTCCTGAGTAGTGGTTTTCATTTTTGTTATTTTCTCACAAAAACGCGAGTAATAGGAGACGATAATAACATTGCTCTTATATACAAATTGGGCGGGCAATTTTTTCACATCTTGCCTGTCTGTCAGGCAAAGTAATTTGCATCTTAACATTAAAAATACTTTTGTGCATCAGAAAATTTCGAACTTTCATATACGAAATTTTTATAATGTCCAAATAGTTACCAAACGTTGCCTAAGAGAAAACTTGATATTTCATATATTGTCTTCAGTAATCAATTTCTGTTCGGGTCCGGAAAATTTGAACGATCTCGCAACCACCATAAAAAATTATGGAATAAACATAAATTATGCATCTTTCATTTTGGAATGAACACAAAGGGATTTAAATTGATAGTTATTGGACGAGCATCAGGACGTGTTTGTTGTGCAAATATAAGGTAGTGACAGTACTTACTTCTATTGTATTTCAAGTAAAGA
>NW_013753808.1:0-1103 GCF_000517525.1 Limulus polyphemus | reverse complement strand
GTTGTTGTGTGTGTGTGTGTGTGTGTGTGTATATATATATATATATATATCTGCTTTGTGGAACTTTACTGTGATAAAAATTTTCACAATATTTAATTCTAAAGTGTTCTATAAGAGGTAATGATCCTGTAACATCCACCAGAAGTTTCAGAAATGCGAGTTGAATAAACTCTTTCAACACGGGCTCAGTCCGGGGGCACTTTCTCGTACCCACTTTGTGCTTGTTACAATTTTCATGTTATAACTTTTAAATTAGTAAGCATATCTTCATGAAATTTTGCAGATTATCAGTAAACATTACAAGGCTTTCATACGCAAAATATCAGATTTTTTTATTAAGTTTTAAGATTTTTTGAGTAATGTTTTTCTCATGCCTTTTGGAAGGTTGACTATCCAACATGCAAAGTAATTTTGATTTTAAAATTAAAAATACTTTTATGCATCAGAAAATTTTCAAATTTCACATTCAAAATCGTTATAACTTCCAGATCAAATGTTTGTTAAGAAAAAACTTTATATTTTATCCGTTATTTTTACTATCGAATCTTTGTATGGGAAACATGGGAAAGAATTAGGAAATAAGTATAAATTATGCTTTTTTCGTTCTAGAATGGCTACAAATTATAACATGAAGACACAAATATTTAGTCCAAATAGCTTAAATGTCATAACATTATGCATTTATATATATTTAATATTTTTATTACATTGACCTTTCACCCATGCCTGGTTAACATTACAGAACTTGCAATGATGAGGCGCATGTGCACTCGTGTTAGCATATCCAAGAATATTATAACTGGCCTTTACAAAGTGACTTGTCTTGGCTGTGTTTTAGTGGACTAGTATTTCATAAAATACACTCACATTTCGGTGATAATATATTATACATTATTACTTTTTACAAATAAGTTCTTAAACATATTTTTCTTAAAACATAGAACAGTAAATAAAGAAGTATAGCAAACAGTTATGTCTTTTCATTATGAACTTTGTACTCGTTTGCTGCTTGCTGTAGGTTGGTAAGCCTTATCGAATTTCACACATGGAGGATGTGAAACAAAATAATTTTTTTAGGGTTTATATATATATATATATATATA
>NW_013753807.1:0-1105 GCF_000517525.1 Limulus polyphemus | reverse complement strand
ATCTCCAGCCATTATTAGAGATACATTTTGTTCCTTCCATTGCACTTTGGAGTCACTTCACTATGCTGCCCTTCACTAGGCCTGTCAACTCCTACCTAGCTTGTACCATGCTTTGCTAGCATTACAGCATAATTTCCTAGTTTTTGACACTGTGGAATTCATCTGTTACATGCATCCTCTCTTTCGCTCTAGTTTACCTGTGATGGGAATCACGTCATGATCATAACCACATCTACTGCACTTAAGACTTAGCAATGCCACGTGAGCTTGTTTGTAACTTCCTTGGCCATCACTGTAAACGGAGGAGTGATTGCTGATGAGAACTGTGGTAGTCTGTAAGCAGCAACAGTGCACCACTTTACACTGCTCCTCAGAGTTAGTATGACCTTTACTATTTTGGAAGGTGTGTAAAAGTGGGGTGTTTTGTTAGGTTTAAAGTCATGAGTAGTTGCAGATAGTCAATAAACTACAAATAGCGAGAAGTGGATATGCTTTTTGATTCCGGATATCAAGACAAATTGTTTGGTGTATTCAGAATAAAGATATCTTTAATCTCAAGAAAAGTTTTTCTGGTACTCTCACCCCCCAAAACAGCTGGTTGATTCATGCATCATGTGTTACAAATTACTTATAAAAGTAAAATATTCAGCTATTTTAACATGTCTGGCAATAGATGGTAAAATAAATACAACTAGCCATGACCTGCAAAACAATTGTGGTATTTGTCATGCTCTTTGCATGAATTTTCCTTATTCTAGCATTTTCGTGCAAGGAATTTAAGCTACACTTTCTTGCAGGCATTGTGTTAGATCGAAAAATCCTGGTCTATCTGAAAAAATTTTACATGGTCAGACAAACAAACCCACATAGACAACTTTATTTAGCAAAACTACCTATACATAACTTTATTTAATAAAACCTCACATAAAGTAAACAATAAAGTACAGTAATGGTATTTATAATAGAGTAAGAGCATGAAACAGTTATGAGTGTTCAGTATATGACATGATTTTATGAGTTGAAACAAACAAACTCACAAACACAAAGAAAAACCTATACTAAAGAAAAAGTAGCTAAAAAGTGTTTATGGAAGTCTAAGAAATGA
>NW_013753806.1:0-1105 GCF_000517525.1 Limulus polyphemus | reverse complement strand
TAGGGAGAAAAGAATCAGATTATGCTACCCAGGGGGCACAGGTGGACAATATAACTGATAGAGCAGGAGATATAATAAAGGAGGCTAGCAGAAATGCAGTTTTTATGGTGCATGTAGGGACTAATGATGTAGGGAAAGGTAGGTCAGAGGAGCTAATTAATAAGTACAAGGAGTTGATAAAGGCATTTAAATAAATAGGCCATAACTTAATTTTGTCAGAATTAACTGTGGGAATGAAGTTATAAGTAGGTCACTAGGACTAAATGCTAGCCTTAGGTTAGTATGTAAGGATGAGCAGATAGGCTGGTTGAACTTGTGGGATCAGTTCAGTGGAAGAAAGGAGCTTTTTGGAATGGATGGTTTACATTTAAATAAAGTAGGTGCTGGCTTGTTTGCTAAGGCTATTAACTCAGCTGTAATTGAAGTTTAAAACTAGAACTAACATAACATGATAACACAACATGGTTTCATTAAGGGAAAATCTTGCCTTACATATCTTTTAACATTCTTTGAAAATGTTACTGCTTATGCAGATGAGGGTAATGGTGTAGATTTGGTGTATCTGGATTTTCAGAAAGCATATGACAAGGTGCCACATAAAAGACTTGTAAAAAAATTAGCTCTAGAGGCGTGAGGGATGAGATAGCAAATTGAATAGAAGAGTGGCTGGATGGAAGAAAGCAGAGAGTTGTTACAAATGGAGTTCAGTCAAACTGGATTAATGTCACAAGTGGGGTACCTCAGGGCTCAATCTTAGGACCTTTTCTCTTTTTGATTTACATCAATGACATAGATGAAGGAATAGTTAATAATTTACTTAAATTTGTAGATGATATTAAGATCTTGGGTGTTGTTGGCTGTGAATGCTGCTGCTTTATAAAAGGATTTAGATCATTTAGTGAGTTGGGTAAATAAATGACAGATTGGTTTTAATTATAATAAATGCAAGATAATGCATGTGGGTTATCATAATTTGAAATATAATGGTAATTTGGATGTGAATAACCTTAAAAATGTAATGAAAGAAAGGAATCTTGGTGTAGTGGTTGATCAGTCTCTAAAGCCATCCAAGCAGTGTGTTGTTGCTAGCAGTAAGACAAATAGT
>NW_013753805.1:0-1231 GCF_000517525.1 Limulus polyphemus | reverse complement strand
GTTTCTGGGAAGAATTGTAAGTGGACTTATATAACACTATGGTTCTCTGAAGAATTTGAAGTCTACAGATGTAATAGTATGGTTTTGTTAAGAATTTTAAGATTACAGATATAACAGTATGGTTCTGTTAAAAATTGTATGTGGACAGATATAACGGTATGGTTCTGAGAACAATTGTAAGAAGACAGATATGATAGTATGATTCTGAGAAGAATTTTAAGTCTACAGATATAACAGCATGTTTCTCTGAAGAATTGTAAGAGGATAGATATAGAAGTATGCTTCTATGAATAATTGTAAGGGGACAGAGATAACAGTATGGTTCTGTGAAGAATTGTAAGAGGACAGATATAACAGTTGGTTCTGAGAATAATGTTATGTCTACAGGTGTAACAGCATCGTCCTGAGAAGAATTCTATGAGGACAGATATAAAAGCATGGTTCTGTTGAGAATTCTAAGATTACAGATATAACAGTATGGTTTTGTTAACAATTGTAAGTGGATCTATATAACAGTATGGTTTTGAGAAAAATTTTAAGTTTACAGATATAGCAACATGGTTCTGTTAAGAATTGTATGAGAACAGGTATAACAGTATGGTTCTGAGAAGAATTTTAAGTCTACAGATATAACAGCATGTTTCTGTGAAGAATTGTAAGATGACAGGTAAAGAGTATGGTTCTTTTAAAAATTGTAAGTGGACAGATATAACGGTATAGCTCTGTGAAGAATTTTAAGTCTACAGATGTAACAGTATTGTTCTGTGAAGAATGACAGGTAAAACAGCATGGTTTTGTGAAGAATTGTAAGAGGACAAATATAACAGTATTGTTATGTGAATAATTGTACGTTGACAGATATAACAGTATGGTTCTGTGATGAATTTTAAGTCTACAGATATAAAAGCATGGTTCTCTTAAGAATTGTAAGAAGACAGGTATAACAGTATGGTTCTGTGAAGAATTGTAAGTGGACGGATATAATAGCACGGTTCTGTTAAGAATTGTAAGTGGACAGATGTAAGAGTATGGTTCTGTGAAGAATTGTAAGTGGACAGATATAACAGTATGGTTCTGTGATGAATTTTAAGTCTACAGATATAAACAGCATGGTTCTCTTAAGAATTGTAAGAGGACAGGTATAACAGTATGGTTCTGTGAAGAATTGTAAGTGGACGGATATAATAGCACGGTTTTGTTAAGAATTGTAAGTGGACAGATGTAAGAGTAT
>NW_013753804.1:0-1105 GCF_000517525.1 Limulus polyphemus | reverse complement strand
CTCAATTTCAGGCTATTTGAAATTCTAATATGTAACATAATAAATTGGCGGCTCATCCAGGATTTGAATCAGAGACCAAATTCAATATAAATTAAAATTTAAATCACAATTGAATTTATATTTATCGGTGCCGACAAGATCTGATCATGTCTGATTATCAAGATTTTCTTGAATCACTCGAACAAGTAGAAAAATATAACAAAAATTAATTGCTCGAAATTGCAAAAGTTTTAAAGATCAATGAGAAAAAATGAACTAAAAGAGCGTTCCGTCAAACTAAGACAATTATGTCTAATTGAGGAATTTAAACGTTCTGCACCTGACGACCTCAATACTTACTTGGATGAAAAGAAAGTTGAAATACTACAGGAAGCAGCCGCTCTTTCAGATGATCATACTTTAACACATAAAACCACTTTTCATAAAAAGAAATTCCTACCATTTCAACAAAAACTTGTATCTGTTCAATCCACTAAAGTTGAGGATTCTTCTAAATAATCCAGCTACTCTAGTTCGAAATCTTCTGACAGTCAGTATAAAACTTCTTTTACACAATCAAGGCCTGTCTGCCATTTTTGTAAAAAATCTGGTCACGTTATGTGCGATTGTTGGTGTTTGAAGAAGAAAAAAAGAAAAGGAGGCAACAGCCAGTGCGTTTGTGTCCACATATGGACGTAGTTTCACCAGATCACCCGATGTTTGTTGATTTGTCCACTAATATAAAGGTTGATGTAATCAGGGAGGAATTTAGACCTTTCGTGTCTGTTGGTTCTGTGTCTTTGACAAATGACACTGGCAATCACATACCCATACGTATTCTATGTAATACTGGGGCGATTCAATCATTGTTGTTAGAAGGTATATTGTCTTTATATTCGAGTTCTGCCACTGGTGAATCTGCTATTTCTCAGGGTATTGAGGATGGCTTTGTTAATGTTCCTCTTCATAACATTTACTTAGCATCAGACCTAGTTTCTGGACCAGTTGTGGTTGGAGTAAGACCTACTCTGCCAATTAAGGGTGTATCATTGTTGTAGGGAAACGATTTGGCTGGGGGAAAAGTTGTTGCCGAACCTAAAATGTTTAGCGAGCCGATCACTGTTTC
>NW_013753803.1:0-1101 GCF_000517525.1 Limulus polyphemus | reverse complement strand
GAAACAACGTGTAATATTGTAGTGTACGGATGTGTTACGTTTCACTTATGTTTAATAATAGTAGTGTTAGAAACAACGTGTCATATCGTAGTGTACGGATGTGTTACGTTTCACCTTTTCGGTATGTTCTGTAATACCAGTGGAAAAATCCACGTGTCTTATTTTAACGTACGGGAATTTCATTTTTCCTCGTGGTCTATAATAGGTAAAAACCTCGAGTTACATCGAGAAGTGTTAGAAATCACGTGTTTCTTCGTTATATACGATCTGTGCCTCTGTAAGTATTGCATACAGATGAAAGCGACACTTGTAACATACGATCTTTTCTCCTGATTCACACGCTGCTCTACTTTCATTGAGGCTTACGCGTGTTAGCAACACCCTAGTAACTATTTTCATACTTTTTTTTATCCTATTTTTTATTCTTTACGTGGATCACTTTTTATTAACATCTCTTTCATTAGTATGACTTTTAACTTCGGTTATAATAAAATCGGCTTAGATGAGAGGCTGAATACACGAAGAACGTGACTAGAAAATATTACTACTACGGTTTTAATTCTCTGCCTGTGATGTGATTTGTAAGGAATAACACTGGTGAACGAAATGTTCGACTAGGGCTAAGCTATCGTCTTGATGTTGTCGTATGTTGGTATTGTGAACAACTTGAATGAAATTTGAGAAATGTTATTTTTTTCTAGAAGCTGTAAAGGGATATCTTCTAATCAGTAGTGAAAGCCTTCAGAGATTCATATTTTTGTTATTGAAAATATTGTGATCGAACTGGCGCCAACAGAGCCGTGCTCGTGTTCGAGAAAACAACATGATTTCATATGTATCTCGCTAGTAGAAAGGCATGGAGCTTACTTTATAGTAATAGGCTTCTTGGATTCTACGCAGTTCAAAGACAATTATTTTTAAATAAATTCCCTCATCATAGGAGTTTATTAAAAAAGTGGATGTCTTGAGGACGATGTAATTCAAGTTGGATTGGAGTTATTAGAACCATCTTATGTATATTTAAAATAAGACCCCCCCCCCGTTTTAATTAAAATAATTACTATCATGCCTACTTATACTCTTTCGGCAGCTTAATATGGT
>NW_013753802.1:0-1104 GCF_000517525.1 Limulus polyphemus | reverse complement strand
CCAGCACGAGTTTGGGGCAAAGAACCAGCAATGACAATGGCTACTCTTTCCATTGGTGCACCAACTTGATATAACTTCATTGGAGCACGTCCTTTATGCTTGGGTCCCCTTTTAGCACAACAGTGTGAAAATACCAACTGTCATGGAGCTGCTCTCTTTACAAGGACACTCACTTTCACCCGACCGTCACTTCTTGATAATCAACTATATATATATATAGACCTAATCAGAGCGGTCTTCTGCTCATCATTTCTTTGAAATCAGCTATATATATATTTATATAGATTTAACCTGCACCTTTCTTCCACATCTTGCCTCATACCTATCCAGTAAAATCTCTGCCGTGGGTGACTCAAAGTTTTCTTAATTCCGAGATGTCCATGTTAAACTATCATGGGATTGACGCAGCACAACTTCTCGTAACTTTCTCGGTATAACTGTTGGCCAGGTCGTCACTTTCCCATCTACAGTCTCCTATCTCCGGACAAGACTACCATCTTCATGCTTCAACTGGTCCCATTGTGCCCAATGGTTCTTTGTCACAGGGCTTAAGCTAGACACCTTCTCTCAAGCAGAGCGCAAAACACTTGCTTGTAGGAAATCAATTATTGGCTTCAAATCTTGGTCTTTCTCCTGTTCTGCTTTAATATCTATATGTGGTTCCATTTTACCATCATCAACTCCTTCAGTCACTTTGACTTCAGCTTCATGACACCTGGTTAGTTCAACCTCTCTTTTGCAGCAATGTCTGCAATCATTTATGCAGGGTCATCGGCTCAGTCCGTCGGCATTTCCATGAGATTTTCCTTCTATGTATTCAATATCATAATTATACTGGTCTATCTTTCCGATCCAACGTGATAGTTGTCCCTCTGGGTTTTTTAATGATCTTAACCAGCGTAACGCGGCATGGTCTGTTCTGATGGTAAACCTGGCACCATAGAGGTAAGGATGGAAATATGTCAGACTCTTTACGATAGCAAGGAGTTCCCTCTAGGTTACACAGTAGTTACTCTCTGGTCTACTCAGGACCATACTGAAGTAGGCCACCACATGTTCGTTTTCGCCCTACTTTCTAGAGACTAACACTCCTCCAATTCCGAC
>NW_013753801.1:0-1105 GCF_000517525.1 Limulus polyphemus | reverse complement strand
GTTTTTCAGATTGTTCAAGAAGTTAAGCAGATCTACTTTCAAAAATAGTTATTTTAATTCGATTGGTACAAGTGGACTAGTATACCAGACTGTAACCAAAATTCACTTTGTTACGATAGCGAAAGTCGCGTGACGCTGGGAGCATGCACGCTGAAGTTTCTCGAATTATCGAGGAACCCTGCGAATGTCCTAGTGTTTGCTAGATGCCCTCTTTTATAGTATATAAACCTGGCAAGTAAATCCAGCGATATAGATAGATATAGAGATAGATAATTGAGTCAAGAAAACGGTAGTGACGGTAATATAAAGTGTGTGTTTTGTTATCAGATTGCAAACGTATTGACTGTGGAAATTCTGTGTACTAAAAAGTTGTACCAAAAAGAATAAATTAGTTTTAATTAAGAAAGGACTTGTATCGCTGAAGTTCCTAGGAAAGAATTTATACCGGAAATTAACAAACGAGCAGATATGTAACAAATTGGTGTCAGAGAGTGGGACTGAAAAGAAATAAAAAGAGATGGAAACGAGAAGTGGCAAATCAAACTATGACTTAGCAGATTTGATGGCAGCAATACAAGAACAAAAAGAAACAAGAAGAACGAGGAAAGAAACAAGAAGAGAGATTACAACAGCTGTTGGAGGAAAAAGAAAAGAAACAAGAAGAACGAGAAGATAAACTAAAAGAGAGACTACAGCAATAGTTGGAGGAGAAAGAAAATAAACAAGAAGGGAGACTACAGCAGTGGCAAGAAAACCAGCACCAGTGGCAACTGGAACAAGAAAGAAAACAAGAAGTACGAATGGAAAAGATTAGTAAATTTCAAAGTGAATTAAATACATTAAAGAGTGAATTACTGTCTTTTACACAGGGAGGATATATTAACCATGAACCTAATCAGCCCCAGACAACAGGAAGCCCCTTACAGACCCCGCAGCTAAACCCTAATGCAGACATCTTCAGTGCTGTCAAAAGTCACATTCCAGACAAGACTGTCAGCAATAGGGGTGATCTAGTACAAAGGAAGCCACAGGAATTCGATGGGAAGGCACCGTGAGTAGCATATAGAGCACAATTTGAGCTCCTGGTAGAAATGAATGGATGGAC
>NW_013753800.1:0-1104 GCF_000517525.1 Limulus polyphemus | reverse complement strand
ATTCTTTTACCCCCCCCCCCAGTGGTACAGCGGTATGTCTGCGAACTTCCAACGCTAGAAATCGGGTTTCGATACCCGTGGTGGGCAGAGCATAGATAGTTCATTGTGTAGCTTTGTGTTAACTTCCAACACTCTTTTAAAATTCTTTACATATCTTATTAATATTTCCAGCTTTGATTTTCTTCCCATCTCTTATATAAATCTAAAAATAACAAAATTTTGGCCTAAACCACAAAAAATCAGTGGAAGTTAAAGTCAAGTCAAGTTGTTGTTTTTATCTAAATAAAAGAAGATCGTGTTCTTGAATGATATATTTGTATGGTAAAATTTAAGTGCATTTAGCTGTAATATAAAGCCGAATTTTCAATGTCATCAAAATATTTTTGGCAGTCATTTTTTTAAATGACCGCCAAAGGTAACATAGGTCTTTTTCGCGATGGCTCCATAACCAAGCATATTCTCTCGGCCATGGTCTACAACTATGCCTATTTTAATGCTTGTACGTATAAACCCATAACTTTTTGCAAATATATGCCAGATTAATTGAAAAACCGACTCACAGAGGCAACTGAATTTCAAATCACATCACTCACTCACTACTTGTAACTACGATTCTAAATTTTAATGCTATTAGAATTTGTCCTGATTCCGTTTCTTCTCAGATGGGTTGTAATAACATCTGTCAAGAATTATGTAGAAAAGAAAATAGCTCTTACTAAAGTTTGTGAGTAGTTAAAGGTATCGAATTTAGAAAAATGCCTACATAAACGATTTCCTTAGCATAAAGTTAACATCCATTGTGCTCATGGCATGAATTTTGTCAGATAATCAGAAAAGTTTTCCCTGATTTCGATGTTTGAGTTACTTTAGGAAGATTCTTGGTTAACGTTAAGTGTTCTGTACCACCCAAACAGAAATCTAGTCTATTCTATAAGAACTCCTTTCAGTGATTGGTCGATTTTCTATATTGTTCTGACTGACAATACGTTGAAGGATCCCAAAAGGGGATACGCAAGTCTGTGATGATGACTGCCAACGAAGACTCATGTTAGGCTGAATTGACGCTGACAATTACAAAAACAATATCAGGGATACTAGTAAACG
>NW_013753799.1:0-1104 GCF_000517525.1 Limulus polyphemus | reverse complement strand
CAAATAAGCCATTACTAAACACTGCTATTATTACTTGTAAGAGTTGGTTTTCCAACAAAAGGTTGAACTTTTGAAACTGTAGTTCTTTACACTATAATTTTGACTTACTTGATAGTTAAGTAATATAACTGATATGAAAATTAACTAATGTAAATTATATATGTATCTATGTATGTGACCGAAATATAAATACAATGTGGTGCTATTGATTGAATAGCACCACAAACAAAAATCTATAAAAAAAATTCACACTTTGGGTATTCAAGATTTAGACAGAAGAATAACTACAATATGTGCAACAACTGTTTCTTTATCACAGAATACAATTTTAAATAAAAGTACTCTCCTCACAACAATAACATAACTTTCACTACAGCTGTATGTGAGGATTTGATTATATCTTTATGGACGTAATTTGTAAATATAGTACAAAAAAAAAACTTATTTTGTTCAATAAAGGGTACCGAGCACTTTTACTTCGTAGTACTTCCCAGAAAAATCCTTTTTTAGAAAATGTTCAGTGTTTCTAATTGGTTTCAATGAGAAAAGAATACTATGATTAGTACTAGCACAAACAGCCACCCGTAAGGTGGCATTTCTGCTAGTGTAAGTACATTTTACAACATGAAAAGAAATATTTCTAAAAAATTAGAATCTAGTAGTGTGCTTTTTCCCTCCCATACATTATTTATATTTTTTCTCCTCAACAAGCTTCAGTAGTTGGAATGCCTAAAGAAAAATTCCTATATATTTTTTAGTCAGTGTTTGTTTGTAGTTAAGCACAAAGCTACACAATGGGTGTCACATTTTAAAAATAATATAGGTTTTCTTTTCGCCAATTGTCGAAATAAATGGCTTTTACTTGTATTTCTTAATGGTATAAATATATATATATACTATGTTGTTGTTGGGCTTAGGACTCTTCTACAGTAGGTGTCTGTGACTTGTTAGCGATAAATTCAACAATAAATGAACATCACGCACTTCACTTGTTTTCAAAATAATATATATATATATACGGAATAAGTTAAACGTATGTACAACAAAGTCTTCACACTAAAGAGATTATAGGCATATCATATACACTATTTATATATATATAGT
>NW_013753798.1:0-1104 GCF_000517525.1 Limulus polyphemus | reverse complement strand
TATATAGGGAGAGAGAGAATTAATATTTAAACAGTCAAGTAAAAATAAAACCAAAAGGGAGCACTGCATTAAAAACAGCAGTTTACAGATAAATTTCATTATCTATAGATATATAAATTGTTCATTTCCTATGTATTTGTTTCTTCTTAAATTTTTCTTCCTTAATATCTTAATACCAGGTCAGATTTAATTCCAGAAATGCTATAGCATAACATATTTCATGATATTTCTAAAATACATGTGTTCATTAGTTCTTGTTAGCAATTTAACTTGTAATTTTATTTCATTTTGTACTACCATCATATTACTTCTTAACCATTTCCATACGGGTCACAGATGAAAGGCCATGTCATCTCGTATGTTGACTCGCATTCAATATTTTATTGAACTACTATTACATGAATTTATGTCAATAAGTTTGGTATAAAACTAGATTATAATTCAGATTTTAGAACTATACATTACTCTATTTGTTAATTTAAGAGTAAATATTAAAAAAGCAGATAAGCATTGATATTTGTGTGTCATGTGGTATGTTGAATGCAGCACTGGTTCAAATTAGATGTTTGTGAAGTCAAAATACTAAGTCTATAGTTTCATATGAATTAGAAACACAAATTACAGATCTTGATAAGCTAGAATATAAAATAAGAAGGTCTTATCTTTTCTATTTGCTAAGATATTGCTCTTGTAATAAATCAAACACAGTGGCACCCCACTCACCTTCTTACATCTTTAGAAATGCTCCCTTATAAACACTTATTTCTATATTTGACATGAATAACTAATCAGAAGCTCAGAATATCCCCTAGTGGTTTTATAAGCCTGTCTAATGTACCTAGCATCATTTCTTTCTTTTAATTCAAGATTTCAATGAGGTAGGTTGTGTCATTAGTCTGCTCAAAACTTCATATTTTTTTAGACCCAAATACAGCTTAGTTACTACATTTGATAAATTATAATAGAATTCTATGGTATTGATGTAGTAATTTATTATTTTGTAGTTATTCAAAAGTATATATAAAACCTAAAAAAAATATTTTGTTTTGTGTTCTCCACGTGCAAAATTTTTAAAGGCTTAGCAATCTACATCAAGCAGCAACT
>NW_013753797.1:0-1105 GCF_000517525.1 Limulus polyphemus | reverse complement strand
ACTGTTGGCCTTTTCTGTATTTAGTGTAGTATTCACCTGAATGGGACTTGTGTCTGCTTATCCTGTTGAATAATAAGAAACAGACAATTACAGACACAGTGACTAAACTGGGGTTCTGTCCCTCAAGTTTCAAATATCTCCTGGAGTGCCTCTGCTGCTGCGGTAATAATGGAGCCATGGCAACTGGGCCTAGTTTTCTTGTATTCATAAAGAATCATGGTGGCTGTATCACAACACCTACCAAAGACTGCAACAGTGAGGTTGTTAGTTGCTGTTCGTGTTGACCCTCCTTAGTGGTCATTGCTGATTACTGAGGTTACTTTGAACTTGATTCAGCCACTACAATGAGCATTTTATACTGCTACACTGTCCATATCGATGTGATAACCATGGATTAAGTCATCATAGAAACATATTCGGCCAGAAGTGTAATTCCCTAATACCTATGTGGTGCCACAAGGGTTTTCTTTGTAGCTTATTTAGGTACTTGCTGATTAATATTTTGTTATGATTCATGGGAAATATATTCAGGAACGCCTTCTCGTGTAGTTGACTGAGATTATCCACATAAGTGGTTCGATTTTGCGAAACCCAGTCAAGCTTTCAACCAAGCCCTACGGTTCTGTCACAGGATAAGTTCTGTGACAACTTTCAGTGGTGGCGATCACCAATTCATCATATTGTTCATCATTCCAGTACTCTAAAACGTCATGTGCTGAACCATCCAAAACTATCATCAACTGTTATATTTTAGGTTACAACCTACCTGGAAGTTTTGAAAGAACAGTCCAATACCTCATTTGGTAACACTTAAAATACCAACAAGTAAGTTAACATGTTTTACATTAATATCACCATGAAACAGTGGGTCGGGCAGGCGCTGCTAGAATCGCTGTTCTTGTGCAACTGATACATTACTAACATTTTTCATCTAACGGTCCAGAAATATTTCAGATGTGGAGTTCTTCAGTGAGGGTAGCAGCAGAAATCTCATTATCTCAATTCCACTTGAGACACTCATCAAGGGACAATGTTGGTCTACCTCGCTGTCGGGAATGATTTCTGACTGTTCCAAAATTGTGCAGGATTGTGATAAATACTGGTC
>NW_013753796.1:0-1105 GCF_000517525.1 Limulus polyphemus | reverse complement strand
AAATTTATCATCATTTGATAGAACAAAACAGTCTTAACGATCTTTGACTACCTATTTATTATTACTCTATGTAAAGTTTATAAAGCTTTATATTACACTCTATAACCTAGTAACCCACGTACGCCATCTTATAAAAAATGTAAACAATCAAGTAATAGGGAAGAAAATTATCGCTAAATAAAAAAGCTATGTAGGGCTGGCTACGGAACTTGAAAAAGAAACCAAACAAAATAGGGATGGAAGTGGACATATCACTTGATCCGGCTAATGATTACGTAGCAGACAAAGCCGTTTCGACTTTAGATGGAGAATAAAATCCATGTAAATAAAAACCCAATAATATCTTAGGAGATTTAGGAAGTCCTAAATACGAATGTTAAGTTAACAGTAGAAAACAATCTCTATAATATAAATATGATAATAACAAATGTAAATAGATATAATAAACATTTTAACCAATACACGGCCTGGCATAGTTTTGTTGTGAGGGCGCTCGACTCGCAATCTGCGGATCGCGTGATCGATCCCCGTCTCCGACCATGTCCGCTCTTTCAGTCGTGAGGGCGTTATAATGTGACGGTGATTCCCACTATTCGTTGGTAAGGAGTAGCTCAAGAGTAGGTGGTGGTTGGTGTTGACTAGCTGTCTTCTTTGTAATCTACCTCTTCAAATTAGGGAAGGATAGCGCAGATAGCCCTCGAATAGCTTTGCGCGAAATTTAACAAATAAAGTCCCCCTGTGGGACAGCGGTAGGCTTAAAGTCTTACAACACTAAAATGCGTGGTTCGATTTTCCCGTAGTGTACACAACCATGTGGCTTTGCTCTAGAATGAACAAATAAGCCAATGCTCTTAATGAAAGTAATAATAAAGAAATAACAGAGTATACCTTAGGGAAGAACAGTCACTAGATATTAGCTTCACATTTAGTGTTCATTGAACACTCACTAAATATTAGCTTCATATTTAGTGTTCATTGAACACTCACTAAATATTAGCTTCACATTTAGTGTTCATTGAACAGTCAGTAGATATTAGCTTCACATTTAGTGTTCATTGAACAGTCAGTAGAGATTAGCTTCACATTTAGTGTTCATTGAACAGTC
>NW_013753795.1:0-1104 GCF_000517525.1 Limulus polyphemus | reverse complement strand
GTTAACCCATTAACTGCAAATACTATAAACACGCACGGAATTTTTGCAAACCGTACACCGTATACGGGGCCCGGCGTGGCCAGGTGGTTAGGTCGCTCGACTCGCAATATGCGAGTCGCGGGCTCGAATCGCCGTCACACCAAACATGCTCGCCCTTTCAGCCGTGTGAGCGTTATAATGTGACAGTCAATCCCACTATTCGTTGGTAAAAGAGTAGCCCAAGAGTTGGCGGTGGTGATGACTAGCTGCCTTCCCTTAGTCTTACACTGCTAAATTAGGAACGGCTAGCGCAGATAGCCCTCGTGTAGCTTTGCGCGAAATTCAAAAACAAACAAGTTTCTAAATGACTTTCTAAATACATCGTTTAGTGAAGCTAAGTAACGGTTATTTTGAAAGAACATAGTTTATTCTACATTTCGAAATATATATTCAAGATAGGGTCAAAGGTTAGTGTATGAAAAATACCGAGCTATGGCTGGTGTCTGATATATGTCGGGAGAAATTTAACAAGAGGGTTCTATTACAGAGTTTAAATAAGGGGAGATACTCTCAGTTGGAGCATTAGAAACGGATACGATGGCTCCACCGTGTATTGATAAGCTTATGAATATTTTGGTAACATAAAATGAATTAGTTATTTCGTCACTGGCTAGTGATATTAGATTCTTAGCCAAAGTATGGAATACCACAGCATCAACTTTGCCATAGCTGAATGGTGTCTTGATATCACGACTTCCTGTAGATACGTACGTGTTGGTTTGTTTGTTGAATTTTGCGCAAAAGTACCGACGGCTATCTGTATTAGCCATTCCTAATTTAGAAGTGAGGGACTAGAGGGAAGGCAGATAGTCAATACCATCCACCGCCAACTCTTGGACTTCTCTAATCGAATAGTGGGATTGACAATAACGTTATAATGTCATCAAGGCTTAAAATGTGAGCATAAGATGTTCTGTAATGGGATTGCGAATTCAACGCCCTAACCACCAGGACATGCCAGGCCCTGAAGAAGCTGACAAGGTTCTTTTGTTGGGTTGATATTGAAGTTTGAAAAATGGATCTACTGATGCTCTTGGTTCATTATCTTAAGATATATTGTGTTGT
>NW_013753794.1:0-2242 GCF_000517525.1 Limulus polyphemus | reverse complement strand
AGCTATTACTCGACTGCCAGGGTTTCTTTCTTTGCCCATCTAAGCATTGTTCTGATTTTGTCTCGCTTGCTCCAGTATTTTATACCCTAGTTAATTGTCCTTGGTGATATTTGTCTCGTAACACTTTCCACCTACGTCAATGTGTCCTTTATCCTGTTCCTCCAGGGGGGCTCTGAGGCTGCAATTGTGAGTGATCCTGAACATTCTGGAGAGAATTTTTATTCATTTGGCTTCTCAGGAGGCCATTTTTGAATAAGCTGCCTCAGGTTCTTTTTTCTTCAGTTGGTCCATTGAGAGTGTGATGTTTTGGATCTTAACTTAGTTGCTTTTGAGCCTTAGTTTTACTTCCATCCTCTGACATTGTGGTTCATGCAGGGAGGTTTACTGCTCAGTTACATGAAGGGACAGTTATGCCCTATCTGCCACGGTTGTCAAAACTACATGATTTAACCTACCACCCCACGTGGAAGCATATTCCAAATCTCAAAGAATATATCTGCTCCTGGAAAATTGGGGTTCTAGAGCAAAGTTTGTAGTTAACTTGAATAGATTAATGTCCTTTGATGGGACAGTGGAAAGTCTATGGACTTGAAACTCTAAAATCCAACAATCGATTCCCCACAGTGGACACGGTAGATAGTTCAACATGTTGTTTTCCTAAAACAAACAACTTCCTAGGATTCATCTCACCCTATATATGGTGCCAAGTTATATATTATCCCACTAAACTTTATTGGAAGACTCTCAGGATCACCAACTCTATTGATGATGAGCTGGAACCATATTCTATAATGCACATCGGTTTGTTTGTCGGCTTCTACGTTCATCCCTCTTGTCATTGGCATCTCAACTTTCATTGGCTCCTACGGGGGGTTATAGTTCCACCTCTGTTCAAGGGTCCTGACCCCCAAAATCAGCCCCTCGGTCTATTGGTAGCCAGAATACATTCTGTCTATATCCAAGGGTACCTCTGCTCTATTGGCAATTTGGTCTTCAGTACTTCACCCTTGGAAATGGATGTATTCTATTTAGGACGTCATGGGATTACAACTGTAGGCCTTCCCTCCAATTCTTATGTTACCCAAGGTATTAACTGTAATTTCAAAACCCTTGCCAAAGTGCCAGGTCAAAAAACAAGTTATGGTTGGCACTTCTGATCGAAGTGGGTTTATTGCCAATATGGGTGCCATTTCTGTCGATAAATGTCCATCGTGGGACTAAGCAAAGACTGCAACAGATACATGAAAACCTTAAAATTTACAC
Source organism: Limulus polyphemus (assembly GCF_000517525.1). NCBI lineage: Eukaryota > Metazoa > Arthropoda > Merostomata > Xiphosura > Limulidae > Limulus > Limulus polyphemus. Next base: position 979 of record NW_013753794.1, on the reverse strand, counting down.
CCTGGTACATAACCTCCATGCCTGATGCTTGAGCTTCTGGATAGCTTAGGTGTATGATGTCAGATCATGGTTGCCTCCACAGGGACGGCCAATAAGGAAGTGGAATAGGTGGGCACTCCTGAAGGTACCACACAAGCAGAATCCAGGGTGTAGTTGCCAATCCAGTGCTATCAACAGGATCCAACAATAGTTTGGAATCATCTTCCATGATCGCTCTGTATAGTGGCCTTTTTGACTACCGTTTGATACTACAGACAAAAATTCTTTGAGTCCTCGGTACTCTCCTTGGTCCCAAATGACCATTTCAGTTACCTAATTGGTATATTAAAGTGGCATTACATGCCCTTTCTCAACACCCATTTGAGACCTTAGCCTCATGTGCCATGTATCATCTTTCCCTGAAGGTTTATTTTTCGTTGCTGCTGACCTACAGACATCACCGGTTCGAGTGGTTTGTGCTGATTGTGCACAGGATGCTTTATGCTTATACCTATGTCTTCAAACCAGTTCTTCTTCCCTAAGATACTGGCAGCCAGGGAAGGGGATAAATCCTTTTCACTGATCATCTGATTACTATTTCTCACTTCTATGTCCAGTGTGGGTCTTGAAAGTTTTGTTGCACTAATACCTATAGAGATGCTAGACAATGTTTTTTTATTCACTGGGATCGTTTAGTTTCCCAGTATTAATCCCCTGTTATATTGATGAGATGGGTACAAAATTGATCCATATTGCTTATTCTGGGCTCTTTTTGAAGGTGAGGAGACTTCTCCGAGTCACGTCTAATCAGATTGGCCACATGTCTATGTCCTTAGTGGCCCGGGTTGAATTGCCCAATGAAGGACATTATGCTGGTTGATATTTGTACCTCACCCAATACTTTTATCTCACATTATTTGCAAGATTTGCCAGTATCTTCATCTTAGGGTTTTCAAATTACCTCTGTAGCTATCTTATCCACTTCTGCTAGATTATACAG
>NW_013753793.1:0-1103 GCF_000517525.1 Limulus polyphemus | reverse complement strand
AAAACCACAGAAAAAGCTAAATCTAATAACCCAGCCATCTCATAATCATCAGATACTAGTCTTCCTTTATCATGCCTCAAGGGTCCTACCCCCATCTTAACATTTTGTTTACCCTTAATATATTTAAAGAAATCATTATTGTTAATTTTTACATTTTAAGTTAATTTTTCTCATACATCCTTTTTGGTGTCCTAATTCCCTGTTTCACCAACTTTCTTGATCTTCTATAATCTTCTAAATCTCCTATCATACCAATCAATTTAAATTTTTGTTAAATATATGATGCTTTTCTTTAATTTTATTTCTTAAACTTTTTGTGAGCCAACCTGTTTTTATACTTGCAGTTACCCTTTGTTTTCTATAAGAAATATGTTTACCTTGAATATTTAAAAATTTGTGTTTAAAAATTTTTCACATCTGATCAGTGTCTCCAAGTGCTCACCTGCCCAGTTCACAACAGATAATTCTTGTCACGTCCATTCAAAATTTGTTTTTTTGAATTTTGTAACCAAAATATTATTCTTCCTTATTTCTATATGCAGCAAAATATCGCACCTAATAGAGCAATAATTACTTGCACCCAGATGTTCCCCACTTTCCACCCTCTTGATAATTTCTGTATTTGAAGTTAACAATAACTCTAAAATAGCATAATTTCTGGTTGCTTCCTTGACTAACTGGTGAAGAAAGCCACCTTGAATAGTTTCCAGAAACCTTTCTCCCTCATGGTTTTACTCTAGAATTTCCCAATCTATATGCCTGAAATTAAATTCACCCATAATTATGACTTCATTAACAGCTGAAATCGAAATCTCATTGTAAAGTTTCTCATTAATTTCATCACTATCATTTGGTGGTCTGTAACTACTTCCCACTAAAAGCCTTTTCCCTTTAAATCCACTAATAGAAACACAAATGGATTCAGTCTCTTTGCTATTATCTTTGATATCCTCCTCCCCTCTTTAATAGTCTATCCCTATTAAATAGCCTGTAACCCTGTATTTCAAAAAACATTCTGTCATCAAAATCATCTTCATTTAACCATGTTTTTATTCCCCTTGTATCAAAATCTGCCATTCCTACTAGTGCTCTAAAGTCATCTA
>NW_013753792.1:0-1105 GCF_000517525.1 Limulus polyphemus | reverse complement strand
GAATATAAATATACAGTTAAAATGACTTTAGAATTGTAGAGAAATAAAAAATATAAGCTTAAATAAGGAAGATCTGTCAGTATAATTTGATGTAGTATCCCTATTTACAGAAGTTCCAGTAGAAGATGCAATTAAATGTTCTGAAAAAAATTGTTAGGAAATAAAATTTTAGCAGTTGAAACTATAGATATAGTTAATTTAACTAAGGTATGTGTTACGAATCCATTTTATCAAGTTAACAATAATGTTTATAAACAAAATGAAGGGTTAGCTAATGGATCACCACTCTCACCATTATTATGTGATTTATATATGGAAGTGTTTGAAACTAAAGCCATAAATAATGCAAAATGTAAACCTGATATTTGGATAAGGTATGTAGATGACACATTCTTGGTGTGGAAATATGGTAATAAGACATTAACAGAGTTTGCTTACTATTTGAACAGCATTGAACCATCTATACAATTTACGTTTGAAATTGAGAAAAATAAGAGCTTGCCTTTTCTAGATGTATTGGTAAAAAGGAATGTACAAGTTAATTTAGAAATATCAGTTTACCGGAAACCTTTTTCTGTTCTTATGCCCCCACACCAGGAATCATGTCATACTAGGTCACCCAAAATGTCTGCGTTTTATAGTTATGTTAACAGAGCTTTGAAGATATGTACTAACCAAAAGGATTTAAAAAACGAATTGTTATTAATTAAATATATATAGCAGTCAAAAGAGGTTTTAATCCGAATATTATAGATAGGGCAGTTAAGAAATTCACTAATGCTATAAAAATTGATCAAATTAGTACTTTAAAACCTAGTTATGAAAAAATTAAAAAGGAAGGCTTAATTTTACCATATGTTCCAGGTTTAACTGCTAGTTTATTTAAAGTGTTTAAAAAACAACAGATATTCTACCCTATATTTAAACCGATAAATAAGATGAATCAAATGTTAGGTACTACGAAAGACGAAATATAGTTAACTGAAAAAACTGGAATATATAAAATAGAATGTGAATGTGGAAGTATTTACATTGGTCAGACAAAACGTAATTTAAAATACCGTTTAAATGAGCATAAGGAATATGTAAAAAATAAAAAAAACTA
>NW_013753791.1:0-2412 GCF_000517525.1 Limulus polyphemus | reverse complement strand
TGTATACCAAAATCTACCAAAAACTATTTTTTAACCTTATAGTGCATACCAAAATCTACCAAAAAGCCCTTTACTTAACTTTGTAATGTATACCAAAATGATACTAAAACCTCTTTACCTAACTTTATGGTGTACACAAAAATCTACACAAAAACTCTTTAAATAACTTTATAGTGTATACCAAAATCTATCGAAAAACATTTTACCGAACTTTATGGCGGATACAAAAACCTATCGAAAAACTCTTTACCTAACTTTATATTGTGTTTAGTTATTATATAACTAACTTTATAATATACACCAAATTCTACACAAAAACTCTTTACTTAATTTTATAGTATAAACCAAAATCTACCGAAAAACTTTTTACCTAAATTTATAGTGTATATTTAAATCTACCAAAAAAATTATTTACCTAACTTTATAGTGTATACCAAAATCTACTCAAAAACTCTTTTCCTAACTTTACTGTTTACAGAAATCTACCCAAAAACTATTTACTTAACTTTATAGTGTATACCAAAATTTACCCAAAAACTATTTACCTAAATTTGGGATGTATACCAAATCTACCCAAAAATTATATAACTAACTTTGTGGTGTACACCAAAATCTACACAAAAACTCTTTATTTAACTTTATAGTGTACACCAGAATCTACATAAAAACTCTTTACTCAACTTGATAGTGTATACCGAAATCTACCAAAAAATATTTACTTAACTTTATAGTGTACATCAAAATCTCATGAAAAACTCTTTACCTAATTGGATAGTGTACATCAAAATCTCATGAAAAACTTTTTACCTAACTTTATAGTGTACACCAAAATCTACATATAAACTCTTTACTTAATTTTATTGTGTACATCAAAATCTCCAGAAAAACTCATTATTTAACTTGATAGTGTATACCAAAATCTACTGAAAAACTCTTTACCTAACTTTACAGTGAAAAACAAAATCTACACAGAAACTATTTACCTAACTTTATAATGTATACCGAAATCTATCCAAAAACTTATTACTTAACCTTATAGTGCATACCAAAATCTACTCAAAAAGTATTTACTTAACTTTATACTGGATACCAGAATCTACCCAAAAACTCTTTACCTAACTCTATGGTGTATACAAAACTCTACCAAAAAAACTCTCTAAATAACTTTATTGTGAATACAAAAATCTACCGAAAAACTCTTTACCTAACTCTATGGTGTATACAAAACTCTACCAAAAAAACTCTCTAAATAACTTTATTGTGAATACAAAATTCTACCGAAAAACTCTTAACCTAACTTTATAGTGAATACCAAAATTTACCCAAAAACTCTTTACTTAACTTCATAGAACATACCAAAATTTACCCAAAAATTATTTACCGAACTTTATAGCGTATACCAAATGTTCCAAAATCCTCTTTACCTATCTTTATAGTGTATGCCAAAATCTATCCAAAAACTCTTTACCTATATTTATAGTGTATACCAAAATCTAACTCAAAACTCTTTACGTAACTTTATAGTGTATACCAAAATCTACCTAAAAACTCTTTACCGAACTTTATACCGTATACCAAAATCTACCGAAAAATTCTTTACCTAACTTTATATTGTGTACCAAAATCTACCGAAAAACTCTTTACTTAACTTTGTAGTGTATACCAAAATCTACCGAAAAATTCTTTACCTAACTTTATATTGTGTACCAAAATCTACCGAAAAACTCTTTACTTAACTTTGTAGTGTATACTAAATTCTACCCAAGAACTTTTTACCTAACCTTATAGTGTATATCAAAATCTACCGAAAAACTCTGTCCATAACTTTATAGTGCATACCAAAATGTACCGAAAAACTCTTCACCTAACTTTATAGTGCATACCAAAACCTATCCAAAAACTCTTTTACTTAACTTTATAGTGTTTTCCAAAATCTACAAATAAACTCTTTACTTAACTTGATAGTGTATACTGAAATATAACGAAAAACTCTTTACTTAACTTTATAATGTATACCGAAATCTATCCAAAAATTATTTACCTAACTTTATAATGTATACCAAAATGAACCTAAAAATTCTTTACCTAACTTTATGGTGTATACAAAAATCTACCCAAAAACTCTTTAAATAACTTTATAGTGAATACAAAATTCTACCGAAAAACTCTTTACCTAACTTTATAGTGTATACCAAAATCTACCCAGAAACTATTTACCTAACTTTATAGTGTATACCAAAATCTACACAGAAACTATTAACCTAACTTTATAGTGTATACCAAAATCTACCAAAAATTATATAACTAACTTTATAGTGTATACCAAAATCAAATGAAAAACTCTTTACCTAACTTTATAGTGTATACCAAAATCTATCGAAAAGTTATATAACTAACTTTATAATGTACACC
>NW_013753790.1:0-2242 GCF_000517525.1 Limulus polyphemus | reverse complement strand
AATTAGCATAAATCATTAAATGACGAAAAATTAGGTGTCTATTTACTTGTGACCACTCTTTGTAGAAGTTACTGACTCTTTGATAAAGAAAAAATCAGCAGCACATAGAAAAATTAGAATCATAAACACAACAGATCTCAATACAAAACATATATAATAGTTAGGATAATAATAATGCATAAAGTATACAAAAAGAAAATAAATACCCCCAACCCACTACAAGAGGAAAACAAGAAAACATTCGCCTTTACAGCAGCTACTGCAACAGCTACACAAACGATACCCCTGGATATCAACCACAAACAACTGGCTGTTCTTTTTTTACTGGAAATAAAAATAAAGCATTAGACAATAAGTACCTCTTACGATGTACTAATTTAGCTTTAAAGTAACTTCGAAAATGCACGACTGCACCCCTAATTAATTTGGTACACCCAGCTTTAAAAATCACATATTTAGCCATAGAAGATAAATGTCGCACTGAGCAACATTTTCAGTTGTGTAAACTCGACAAATTATCAACCAAAGCTCCTTGTTATCTTTACCGGACTGTTAACTCTTAAAACAGAATTAAAGTACAAATTAAAAACAAAAGACTACACATTCTGAATAAACGGATGATGAAGAAACTGATGTACAATGGTTTCTAAGCAAACCATAACAAAAATGTACTCCACTCATTATCTTGTTTATTGACGTATAGGGGTGTAATATTTCTGGTTATACCGTAAAGCCAAAGAAGATAATTCAACTCACAGTATTGAACCCAAACAAAAACCATTAAAAGTAGATCGGCTATTAGAACGTCACTCCGTGATTGGTAATACATGTTACTAACAAATGCGAGCTGGCACACACACATGAAAAATAATATAATTGATTTAAAGAAAAACCTAACATTAGCCTTTTTTCCGAAACAAAACTGAAAAGAAAAAGTAAAAGAAAAGGTGATAGCAGCAAGTTAGTAGAAACAATTTTCTTTCGAGCTGAAAACAATAAAATATATTTACGTAAAAAGAAACTAATAAAACATCCATGATATAATCTGTAATCTGTTGAAATGTCACATATAAGTATCGTAGTATAATCTCATAAAAAATGGTTGAAATACACCAATCCAACCAAAATGAACTCTGGATATAGGACGATCCACCAGATCCCTATTCGAAAACAGCTCTATAAAAACATCTAAAAATTCTAAAGATAAACGGTGAAATAAATGAAGATTCGACCAAACTTTAAAGTTTCTCAAAAAATACCAAACAGGCATTGAATGTGAAAACACCAAATCCCAGACATTGAACGCTTAAACAATCAACAAAAAAAAAAGAAGAAAGAGAAACAACGTCCTTAGAAAACCATGTAACTTACCCATAATACACCTGTGCAATAGTTTCAATAAAGGGAATGATCCTGGAGCCGGCTATTTTACATCAGGCGAAACTAGGTAGTGCCAACCTGCAGTGGACACCACAAATCTAAACTCACAACGCCTAATGATAAATGCCGTTATTTTCAATGACAATTGACGATGTCACCAAGATACTAACACACACACTGAAATTTCTACACTATCGCCTGCCAATTAATATGATACATAGTTAAACTAGCACAAAATATAATACCAAACATCTTAAGCGCCTCATAATTAACTACAGTATTAGCGAATTTTTCTCGGCCATCCGTACCAACGTACCAAACTACAAATCTTTACTTGTCTGATAATTTCCTGAGTTTCAACAAAATACAGAAAAACACCCAAAATCATCAGTCAACATAACAGACATTTCATTAGCATGCTACTGCATTGAATACCGAGAATTAATAACAGAAACAAAGAACTTCACCCAAGCCAGGATCAAACTGTGTAAAAGTTTGACACAAAATAAACAGAAATGCCGACAGAGGGCATCTCTCTCAGATGCCCCAGTAAGTAAGAAAGATGTCTGTTAAAAAGTAATTATATATTTCATACAACTAAAGCCATCCCTACGTGTATGGATTTCAAAAATACAACAAGACCTACTCTAACTAATAACCCAAACATATAAGGAAAGTCAATGAAGTCAGAACAAACCACCCTATTAGACTCACAGATACTCGAATATCAATCGCAGCATTACGACCAGAAATACAACCAAATTGTTCAGGGGACACCAAAAAATTAAGCACTTCATATAAACAACCAGCCAGAACGTTAAATATAATATTATAAGCTACTATTAAATAGTGTAAATGTCTT
>NW_013753789.1:0-1295 GCF_000517525.1 Limulus polyphemus | reverse complement strand
GTTCAAATATCTGTTCATCTGTTACACTTATCAAATATCAGAATATCTGTTATACTTAACAAATATCAGAATATCTGTTATACTTATCAAATATCTGGATATCTCTTACATTTATCAAATATATTGTCATCCGATATACTTATCAAATATCTGGTCATCTAAAGATAACCAGATATTTGATAAGTGTAATTTACACTTAACAAATATCTGGTTGTCTGTTATACTTCTCAAATATCTGTTCATCTGTTACACTTATCATATATCTTGATATCTGTTATACTTATCAAATATCTGGATATCTGTTATGCTTATCAAATATCTGTGTCATCCGTTACACTTATCAAATATCTGGTTATCTGTTATACTTATCAAATATCTATTCATCTGTTACACTTATCAAATATCTATTCATCTGTAACACTTATCAAATATCTGGATATCTGTTATACTTATCAAATATCTGGATATCTGTTATACTTATCAAAAAGCTGTGTAATCTGTTATACTTATCAAATATCTGGATATCTGTTATACTTATCAAATATCTGGATATCTGTTATACTTATCAAATATCTGGTTATCTGTTATACTTATCAAATATCTGGGTCATCTGTTACACTTATCAAATTTCTGGATATCTGTTATACTTTTAAAATATCTGGGTCATCTGTTACACTTATCAAATATCTGGTTATATGTTATTCTTATGAAATATCTACTCCCCTGTTATACTTTTGAAATATTTAGTTATCTGTCATACTCAACGAATATCTGGTCTTCTGTTCTAGTTATCAAATATCTAGTCATCTGTTATACTTATCATATATCTGGTTATTAGTTATAGTTATTAAAAATTTGGTCGTCTTTTACAATTATGAAATAACTGGTCATCTGTTATATATATAAAATATCTGGTCATTTGTTTTATTTGTTAAATATTTCGTCCTCTGTTGTAGTATTCAAATGTATAGTTTTTTGTTATATTTATCAAACTTCTGTCATCTGTTATACTTATCAAATATCTGGTTATCTGTTCTGGTTATTTAATATCTGGTCATCTATTACACTTATCAAATATATGGATAACTGTTATACTTTTAAATATCTCGTCATCTGGTACACTTATCCAATATATAGTCTCTTGTTATACTTATCATATATCTGGTCATCTCTTATACTTATCAAACTTCTTGTCATCTGTTATACTTATCAAATATCTGGTTCTCATTTGTAGTTATCTAATATCTGGCCATCTATTACACTTATCAAATATCTGGATACCTTTTATACTTTTC
>NW_013753788.1:0-2209 GCF_000517525.1 Limulus polyphemus | reverse complement strand
ACGTTCAAGTAAAACTACCAGTCATTCTGTTACTAGTTACATTCAAGTAAAACTAACAGTCATTCTGTTACTAGTTACATTCAAGTAAAACTACCAGTCATTCTGTTACTACTTACGTTCAAGTAAAACTACCAGTCATTCTGTTACTACTTACGTTCAAGTAAAACTACCAGTCATTCTGTTCCTACTTACGTTCAAGTAAAACTACCAGTCATTCTGTTCCTACTTACGTTCAAGTAAAACTACCAGTCATTCTGTTACTACTTACGTTCAAGTAAAACTACCAGTCATTCAGTTCCTACTTACGTACAAGTAAAACTACCAGTCATTCTGTTCCTACTTACGTTCAAGTAAAACTACCAGTCATTCTGTTATTAGTTACATTCAAGTAAAACTACCAGTCATTCTGTTACTACTTACGTACAAGTAAAACTACCAGTCATTCTGTTACTACTTAAATACAAGTGAAACCATCAACGTTATCCTGTTCCTGCGTATGTACAATTGAAACCATCAACGTTATCTTGTTCCTGCGTATGTTTGGTTTCCTATCTGTTAACGATGTTATAGTCCATATTTCCAATGATACCTGACGGGGTTCGTCCAGCTCAGGAGACTAGCTTAGTCGTGAACATATACACTAATACATATTTTATAAAAACACAAGAATAAAAAAATCGCTCTCAACCTAAGTATGAACTACATGAACAATTCTTTTCTAAGTTTATAAACTAAACTAACATAATATAACTAATAGATTGAATTAATAAAAATATTATTAATGAAAACGAAGAGTAGGACGAATCTCGCTCGTGGTTACGATCAGTAGTTGGCTTTATTGTATCAATTTTATTTGACTGACCAGCTACTGGAATACTATAATTTATTTACTGTGGTTTTAAACAGTTAACATGTTGTTGGCTTTACTGTATGAATTTTATTTGACTGACCAGCTAAAACCACAGTAAATAAATTATAGTATTCCAGTTTATAGTATTCCAGTAGCTGGTCAGTCAAATAAAATTCATACAGTAAAGCCAACTACATGAACTGTTTTTTCACTTTCTGTATTACTAACATGTGATTTGACAACTTAGTGTTAGAACTGTAACACATGAACTAATGTTTCACTTTCTGTATTACTAGCAGGTAAATTGATAACTTAGTGTTAGAACTGTAACACATGAACTGATGTTTCACTTTCTGTATTACTGACATGTGATTTGATAACTTAGTGTTAGAATTGTAACACATGAACTAATGTTTCACTTTCTGTATTACTAACATGTGAATTGGTGACTTAGTGTAAGAACTATAACACATGAACTAATGTTTCACTTTCTGTATTACTAACATGTGATTTGATAACTTAGTGTTAGAACCGTAACACATGAACTAATGTTTTACTTTCTGTATTACTAACATGTGATTTGACAACTTAATGCCTTAACACTATTTTGATAATTATTCATCAAATTTCCCGTTATTGTTGCTTGTTTTTCACCGTTATTGTTACTTGTTTTCACCGTTATTGTTGCTTGTTTTTCACCGTTATTGTTACTTGTTTTTCACCGTTATTGTTGCTTGTTTTTCACCGTTATTGTTGCTTGTTTTTCACCATTTTTATTTTATTTTCTGTTATTATTACTTGTTTTTATCTACTGTTCATAGTATGTATAGATACGATTGTAATGTTTTTATTACATTTAACTTTTAATTATAGTGTCAGCCTTATTGTTTTTAATGTGTAATTCAATTTTTTGTTGAATTTGTTATTATTTCTTGTTTTTGTGGTCCTGTCGTTATTGTCCTGCGGCCGGACTCGTCAACTGGTCAGTGACACGTGTAATAATAATAATTTATTTCACATTTCAAACAAATATATACATAAATTGAAAGTAAAGTATTAAAAATTGTTTACAGTATAATCGTTAAGCATTTATTTAATAGGCACAGGTCAAATTCTTTGTGTAATGTTAGTCGTCGATCCCGGAGTTCAAAGTACAGAAGGAATAAGAGTAATTCTTAGAAAGTGAGGGGGGGGGGGAGGTCACGTGCAGTTTGCTGACCTTGGGTAACATCATTGAGTTTGGTTGATTGTTAAGAAATAAGGCTTATATAATTTTAACTGTTTAAAACCACAATAAATAAACATTAGTTCATGTGTTACAGTTCTAACACTAAGTTACCAATTCACCTATTAGTAATA
>NW_013753787.1:0-1107 GCF_000517525.1 Limulus polyphemus | reverse complement strand
TGAACACCAATTTTGTTGACTTTAGGTAGAGGAAAGAATCTTAGTAAAATGAGAAGACCTTGAGAAGACGAGGTCTTTCTTTTCTTGTGGTGTTAAAATATCACAGTTTTTAACTACTTTCATGATCAACTTTTGGTTTTGTTAGATACCACTATTTAGCGTTCATTGTTTATCAGTTGAATAATCTTTCTCGATATGATAACCGGGTTGCTGTTTAGGGATCTTGTTACTTTTGTTATGTTGCATAAAGTTTCAGCTTCTAAGTTATTTTTTGATTCACGCTTTCCGTATTCATACATCATGTATTAAACCGGACCTATTATTCTACCTAGCTAAAGAAAGTCCCTGATCCAATCTAATACTGTTATATTGTATAGTAAAAACTACTAAATTCTAACTTTCGTTTTCCCTATAAATCTAAATTTCAATTTTAAAAAAATTTTTTAGTTGAAAATATGTTTAATTCCATAGCCAAATCTCTTCGTAAGAACAGTACACCATTTTCATGTCTGATGCAGGTTTTCTGTTCATGCTAAAGTTTTCATTCAATAAATATTTACACATAATTAAATAACCATATACATCATGTAATTCATCGCTTCCTATCATGCGATATTATGTTACGACTTATATTGACCAAACTATCATCATACTTTCTACTGACGAGTACGCTTCTGGATCATTTAGGTCCTAAATACGTTGCTATATGATATTTTCTGCTTCCATGGGGGACATTAAAGGCTGTATCATTTAAAATGGTGTCCTGTGATTAACCGCCTTTAGCAATCATAGTATATGTGGTGACAATCCACAACAATACCATAAGCAAAACGTTCTTACAAAGTGTACAATATATAAAAGCCTAAATTTGATAATGTAAAGAGTATAACTTTATTATATTATTTAGCAGAAAAATTATTTTCACTTGAAATTGACTAACGCTGGAAAAACAATATTTTTGAGTAGCATTCAAATAATTTCTACGTTTAAATTTGTTTACTTTTAGCGTTAAAATGTATATTTTCACGTCATCGTTACTCTTCCTTTCATACATATAATTCTGTAATACAGAAGAATTGTAGCAAAGTAGGGATAGCGCAGTTAACA
>NW_013753786.1:0-1106 GCF_000517525.1 Limulus polyphemus | reverse complement strand
GAAGAGAGATTACAGCATTTGTAAGAAAACCTGCAGCAGTGGCAGCTGGAACAGCAAAATAAACAAGAAGAGAGACAACAGCAGTTGCAAGAAAACCTGCAACAGTGGCAGCTGGAACAGCAAAATAAACAAGAAGAGAGATTACAGCAGTTGTTGGAGGAAAAAGAAAAGAAACAAGAAGAGAGATTACAACAGCTACTGGAGGAGAAAGAACATAAACAAGAAGAGAGACTACAACAGTGGCAACTGGAACAAGAAAGGAAACAAGTAGTACAAACGGAAAACATTAGTAAATTTAAAAGCAAATTAATTATATTAAAGGATGATTTCTTGTCTTTTACACAAAGAGGATACATTAACTATCGACTTAATCAGCCCCAGACAATGGCAAGCCTCTTCCAGACCCCGCAGCTAAACCCTAATGCAGACATCTTCAGTCCTGTTACAAGTCACATCCCAGATACGAATGTCAGCAATAAGTGTGATCCAGTACAAAGGAAGCCACAGGAATCCGATGGGAAGTCACCGTGGGAAGCATACAGAGTGCAATTTCATCTACTGGCAGAAATGAATGGACGGACAGAGGAGCAGAAAGCAGTGTACCTGGCAACTAGCTTGAATGGACAACCACTGGAAATACTTGGACAGTTGTCAGCAGACGACAGGCACAACTATAGAGCATTGGTAGCGGCTCCAGAATTCAGATATGGAACTCAAAATCAGTCAGAAGTCTACATGGCTAGGTTTAGGAAGAGAGTTCGTGCTAAAGGGGAAAGCCTGCAAGAGCTGGCGCAGGATTTGGAAAGTATGGCACACAAGGCCTACCCAACTGCACCACCTGATGTCCTCAAGCTGTTGCTGAAGGATCACTTTGTAGATGCCTTGGACAGTCCACAACTGAAGATACAAGTAAAGCAAGCACACCCCTCTACTATGCACGATGCAATGGAGAGAGCTCTTGAATTTGAATCCTACGTTAAGTCCAGCACAGAGGTACCAAGGTTGGTACAGTCATCAGGATTCAAGGAGAGAAAAGGGCAGCTTTCAGAGACGTTTGTGACACTTTGGTGGCACTGTAACAAACCTGGGCACAAGAGAGCTCAATG
>NW_013753785.1:0-1297 GCF_000517525.1 Limulus polyphemus | reverse complement strand
ACTTGTAACTTTTTATACGTAATGTATGTAAATTTAACCCCTTTGCAAAATATCAGAATAAAATATTTATATATGTCGTAATAATAAAACAAACTGAAATATTTTAATAAAACCGTTTTTAATTGAAATTCAAGTTAACCCGATGACTACCGGTATTAACTTTCTTAGTAGGCAATGCAAGTGTGCTTTTGTGAATTGAAAAAATGATAGAGAACTTATCTTTTAATGGATTTCTGATTTTATTTTTATAGATAGTAGCATAATATTCAATTATTTGTACAAAATTGTATTCTTTAATGAAGTTTAAAGAGAAATTTAATGAAAAAATTCCTAAAATACGTTTTAGACTGTAAATAAGCGCCCTCTAAGAAGAAATGTTTTTTTTCAAAAATTTTATAAAAATATTTCCTTTCACTTCAGCACTGGTCCTGCCATCTATGATTGGTATCTAAACCTTTTTCTAGTCTGTTTTCTTTATAAAACTGCATCTGGGCGTGTTAAACCTCAGTTGTAAAACTTTTAGCCAATCCTAGTCGAAAGTGTCAATTTCAGTACCAATTATTCCAATTGCTGTATCTCCCACTTGACAAAATATAGGATGATAAGGAAAGCACGTGATGAAATGTTGTTTTCGGATTTTACATTATGAATGTGGGTGGTTCTTATTATAGTAACTGCCATTTTATGTAGAGGTTGTATTTAGTACTGGCCAATAGGGCTTTTCTATAAGCGTTAGAAAAGTTGCTTCCGGAAAAAACTGCATGGGATGTACGTGACTTTTATTATTTTTGTATAGTAGATTAAGTCATGCTGCATCGTATATCTATTTATATTAATCATTATATTGAAAAATTAACTCAAAATAGATATATTTTTTAGGAAAGAAGTTGATCCACAATTGTTAGGGTTAACAGCTATCGAGTGGCGAGTGCAAGGTCTTTACATGAAGTAAGCTTAGGACTTTGAACTGTATGAGTTTGTGATTTTTTTACATACTTTTGTATTTAAATTAGCAGGTTTAAGTTCAATAATTTTGTTTATAATACAAATATGGTTTAGTATTTATAAGGATAACTATAGCTTTAGGCTTATCGTAAGAATTTTGTAATTTCTTTCTTACTATCATTACATAGTAAGACCCACACTTCTGTTATTGTGTTATAATTAAAACATATTAACTGATAAAGTACACACAAGCTAATAAGGGGAATATTCATGAACAGGATATTGACCACACACAGTACACTTGTGTTTGTGTGTGCAGTGTTTCAATCGGGTTAAGTAAACATTGTTTGTA
>NW_013753784.1:0-1106 GCF_000517525.1 Limulus polyphemus | reverse complement strand
GGACATACACCTCCAGAATATTTGACTGACCTCTATAAGAAGAGCAAAGTCCATTTGTCATCATCACAGGCTCTTCAGGTAAAAGAACTTTTTTCAAAGTATGCTGACGTCTTTTCGAAAGGAGATCATGACTTCGGATGCACAAACCTGGTAGAGCACAGAATAAACACAGGCAATCACCGTCCAATAAAGATCCTTCCATTGTTGATGGCCTATAGGACAGCAGAGCATGAAAACCACTGGATGCACTCCAGCAAAGTCGGGAACTTCGGTTGCCAGTGGATCTGTTAACAGGACACCCACCTTATGAAGAGTTGCCTGAGAATGTGTCAGAGTTTGTGAAAGTGTTATCGAGGATGGATGATATTCACCATCAAGTGCGTTCAAACTTGAAAACATCTGCTGATTCGATGAAGTTAACTTATGATAAGAGATCTACTGAAGTCAGCTTTGTACCAGGAGACAAGGTATGGTTGTATAATCCCAGGAAGACCAAAGGGAAGTCTCCTAAGTTGTATTCTCCATGGGAAGGCCCATATGATATAGTGGATCGTCTCTCAGACGTAACTTTCCAGGTAAAATGTGTTCGGCGAAGTGAGCCAAAAGTGGTGCATGACAACAGGCTTTGGCGTTATCACGGTCCAGGACATTTCAGTTGGGACGAAGTGGATAACAAAACAAATGACGCTGCTGAAGACGTGTCACCTGAAAAAGCGAATGTTGAAGAAGAAACTCTACTCAGTTTGAGAAGAGAAACGGTGAAGCACTTGATGAAGTTACTACCACTGATGTGACTGTTACTGACGATAGGACATTTCCTGATGAAGCAGATGAACCCCACGTGAAGCAGAAGCCAACGGGATGGAGACCAGTACGGAAGAAGATACGTCCCGTAAAATTGACCAGAATTGTACAGAGAAATTCAAGACTGTAGAATGTTGATAAGTAAAATAACACAAACCGATTTTCCTGAACCAATGGTTGCAACTGATTTGCTAACATTCATAATTTCATATGGTGAAGATATTTTCCCAAATTTAACAATTGCATTGCAGATTTTGTTAACAATTGGGGTTTCTATTGCTAGTTGTTAAAGGTTCTTCAGC
>NW_013753783.1:0-1106 GCF_000517525.1 Limulus polyphemus | reverse complement strand
AATAAAGATATAAATACGGTGAGACTAGCAGGAAGTAGCAGACAAACAGTAATTAGACAGATAAAAGCAAAGAGAATATAGTTGGTGTGAAGTTAAGTAACGTAAAAGTGATAGGCATAACGACTGACATAGGCCTAACGTTTAATATACGTATATATTAGAGTGAAACTAACAGTGAAAAAGGAAATAAGAAAAAATAAGTTTATTCCGTCAAAGCGAAATTCTAAAGTAATTGAATCAGCCTGAGTGCACTTTGACAAAAGAAACATAGGATTTTCAGAAGAAAGAAGACTACAATCGTAAGTGAATCACACCAGATAGTATAAGAGAAAATAGTTCGGGCTCGTCAACTGAGATTCTAAAGTAATTGAACAGGCCTAAGTGGACTTTCGACAAAAAGAGGAGAACTATACATATACTGATATAACGTTTACGATATGCTTATATTCTCTATAGTATGAACACCTTATTGTACATACGTTTAGCTTGTTCCGAATATATATATTATTTGAAAAGAAGTAGTGTGTCCTGTTTATTCATCATTGAATTTATCGCTAAAAGTCACAGACACCTACTGTAGAAGAATCCTAAGCCCAACAACTACATAGTAAATATTTATACTATTAAGAAATATAAGTAAAATACATTTATTTCGACAACTGAAAGAAAAAACAGAACCCATATACATATATAATATTATTTTTTAAATCTGACAAATACTAGTAACAGTAACTACTACACAAACAGCCATTTCTGTTAGTATGGAGTTAATTAATACTAGTATCAGTAACTACTAGCACAATCAGCCGTTTCTGTTAGTATGGTGTTAATTAATACTAGTATCAGTAACTACTAGCACAACAGCCGTTTCTGTTAGTATGGTGTTAATTAATACTATTATCAGTAACTACTAGCACAAACAGCCATTTCTGGTAATATGGAGTTAATGAATACTGTTGCGTCATCGAGATCATGTGATTCTCACGCTCTCTACTTTCTAGAATTGTCCTGTACTTTGGCGAATGTTCTAGTTCTTACTAGATATAGGGTAGTCGGGTATATAAAAGAGGGGACAACGTGACAAGGTAATGTCTGTGTAGATAGTG
>NW_013753782.1:0-1407 GCF_000517525.1 Limulus polyphemus | reverse complement strand
AAAACGCTTCAACTGCACCAATCTCAATGGCACTAAGTATAAAATTATATAACTCCTATAACAAATGATACCCCCATAGAGTAGAGACTCGACCTGCACATTCCTGCGGCACCAAGGACAAACCAATTGTGGAAACTACCCCCATAGAGTAGAGACTCGACCTACACATTCCTGCGGCACCAAGGAAAAACCAATTGTGGAACCACTATTAAAATGTAAATTTGCTTCCCATATAAGATGAATTTGTTCAATTTAATATTAGCAGTTTTAAGTCAGCACAGATGCAGGTTAAGTAGTAAGCAAAAATTAAAAATAGAGAGACAAGGGAACAATAATTCAAGGCTCAGTTTAGTTTTCACTGGCTTATTTATAAAGTATGTTTTGAAAATCTACCGGAAAGCATATTTTAAAATAAAAATATGTTTATTCAGAATTTGCTATATTTGTTGGAAATTTATCATTATCAACGACCCAATAATTTCAACTGCCACATTACAAAGTCACTCTTTGTTGTTCTTTTTTATTGATACTATAGCTAATGAAAGATTAGATTGGAATGATCGTAAATTTTACCAATAATTTTTTGAACTGATATCAATAACGTAAGATCAGTCGTGAAGAGTCATTAAAACGGAAAACGCCAATAGGACTTCCTAGTAATATCCTGGTCTGGCAACGGATCTAATGTTCCAGGATTCGAGATGTGTTATCACTGAACAGGTTCTTCACTGGAGTGGAAAATGAATCCGTTGTAGCTATTGGCTAGCTGGCTTCCCTTAGGCTAATAGTTTTAAATTAGGGACGAATAAAGTTTAGCTCAATCACGCATAAGGCTCCCAAATTCCAATTAAAACATAATTATTTCTAAGCCTCGAGAAATGAATGTCGTTTATCCACTTTTGGGTGTTTAAGTCCCTGTTAGCTATTTTATTTGACTCATTAAATTAGTATCCTTGATTAAAATTGTTGGATGTTTTGTATAATAGATATAAAATACTAGCTGAAAATGAAACTAAGAAACTGGTAACTATATATACATATGTTTATTCAAACTGAATTATTTACTTTCAGTAATATGTTTTTATAGAAGTTAGATAATTATTCATCTTTCGGGGGCATCTGGTGTTGTAGGATGAAATCAGTGTGATATTAGATCATCTGACCAAACTTAATGGTAGCGCTTGTGATGTTCGAGAAATCCTGGTTCCAAGCATGTCGAACAACATTTCTTCTCTCGTGTTTGGTCAGAGGTTCGATTACGATGATCCAAAGAGAAAATTTCTAAATGAACGTCTGGAGGAATTCACAGAGTATTTCCGACAGTTCAGTCTAAACACTTTCTTTCCTTGGATGAAACCTTTGCTTCCCATTTTGAAACCGAGAAACTTTGAGAAATTTCGCGAGACA
>NW_013753781.1:0-4067 GCF_000517525.1 Limulus polyphemus | reverse complement strand
AACAGAGGTACTTCATATTTAATATGAAGTACCTCTGTTGGTGCTGATGTCTAACTGACCAGTTAATACATCCACACTGATAATATGAAGTACCTCTGTTGGTGCTGATGTCTAACTGACCAGTCTAACTGACCAGTTAATACATGCATAGCTGATGGTGCTGATAATATGAAGTACCTCTGTTGGTGCTGATGTCTAACTGACCAGTTAATACATCCACACTGATAATATGAAGTACCTCTGTTGGTGCTGATGTCTAACTGACCAGCTTAATATTAACAAACGTAAAATAAAAGAAACCATTTTAATAAAGGAATACAAACCTTTAATAAATAAAACACAATGAGTAGGTTTGTACTTATGCTAAGGTCAAGGTTATATGGTTGACATCACCAATCAGGTGTACTTAAGTGTCTTGTACAACTTTGTTGAATACCTGATGATGTCACTTTAAGAGTGGCGAAACGTTGTTTTTAAATTATGCATTTTTTCTATCCCATTTTAGCTGTTTTTGAAATATAAATTTTGTAGAGTGTGGGATACCTCCAACGTTAATATTTATAGAACCCTGTCTACTCGAGTTAAGCCTAACGGGTCTATACGAATCTTGAATGGTAATACATGCATTTTTCAAATTAAGATTAATGGGCTGATGGGTCATCACAGTGATTTGGTCACAGTGTTGTTGTTTTTATCTCTTTTCATAATGTCCAGCGGTTAGTTCATGAAAAAAAATCAAGGTACTCAGGACATTTGTGTTTTACATACACAAATTTTTT
Source organism: Limulus polyphemus (assembly GCF_000517525.1). NCBI lineage: Eukaryota > Metazoa > Arthropoda > Merostomata > Xiphosura > Limulidae > Limulus > Limulus polyphemus. The sequence continues at coordinate 3,288 of NW_013753781.1, read as the reverse complement.
ATTCACACTTTTATGCTTCCCTTGATCTTAAATTTAAGCTCGTGAAGACAGTATATTCTCTGGGCAGGTGTAGACTGATCACTCCAAGAGGTAACTAAGTTTATCGCGACTTGATAAGGTTGTACAAATGATGAGAGTACTATAGAAGACTATATAAATCCAGTCAGCTCCAAACTCAAAGTCATATCCTTAATCACGGAGGAATTTACTGAGTATGTGACATGAGCATTAGACTCTGATTCCCCAGACACTAGCACCAACAGCTATGCATGTATTAACTGGTCAGTTAGACATCAGCACCAACAGAGGTACTTCATATGATCAGGTGTGGGTGTATTAACTGGTTAGTTAGACATCAGCACCAACAGAGGTACTTCATATTATCAGGTGTGGGTGTATTAACTGGTCAGCTAGACATCAGCACCAACAGAGGTACTTCATATTATCAGATGTGGGTGTTTTAACGAAAATGCGTTGGTGAAGAGGAATGATTACTCTATTAGTGTGGTTAGAAAATACTTAAGAACTGATAGGTTGACAGAAAAAAACCTTCAGATAATTTGGTTTATTGTGTAATTACTTATGTACCTGGCTTGTGAAATACGATAAAAAGAGTGCGGAAAGAAATAGAAAAGATGTATAAACTTCCAGTTGTAGGAAAATTTGTTTATTTACCAGGAAAAAAGTTGAATATAATCCTTAAAAATATAATTAAACCGACTACTGTTTTGAAAGAAGTAGTTTACAGTGTAGAATGTATGGACTGTAATATTATCTGTATAGGGGAGACTGGTAGAAATTTAAATACTAGAATAGCAGAACATGGATATGCTCCGTCACCTTTTAAAGATACAGGACATTGTAATGAAAATAAAATTGCTAAAACTATTTGTTGAGACAGCATGTAATTTTTAAGTGATCCATTTTGGTGACTTGCCCGCACGTGCTCCGAGTAATAACACTTGAAGTCTCATATTTTATTGGACAACTGCACGAAATCAACCAATGAAAGAAAAGGATAATGTTCAATATATAAATAATGGCCCAGTCGTAGCTGTCGTGAGACTCCTATATATGTATATAAAAGTGAATTAGCTGATTCCCTGCTTAAAGTACCTGTAACCATCGACCATAACTTATGGTTGACATTTATGAGTCTCTTATGTGATATTTTTACCTAAATTATTATTTCCTCGTATATCAAGTGAATACTTTCATGTTAATTACGTTAATGTATTTTTTTTTAATATTTGCATCGTCCTTTTTATAAAGTACGAAAACTAATCTATGTATGCGTTAAAAATGATTTAACTCGTATCATTATAACTCACTTGCTTAACCTACTTCAAACCATAACAGTCGTTCTTCATGACAAATGGTGATTTAAATTACTATGGCTATTGTATCCTAGCTAGCCTGTGAGCCTTGGTATTGAACGAAAGGCCTCGTCGGCTATTAATATGTTAGATGTAATGTGGTTGACATATTATAGTATACTTATCTGTGCTTCCATCCAGAAATTATTGACATTTTTTCTTCGGATGTTTTAAAACGAATGTTAATTTTTACAACAACACAAACTGTATTTCAAGTTAATGAGGAATGGGCAGTCCATTAGCACCTGTTCTAGCTAATATCTTTATGAACATGCTTGATTATAGAGTTAAACGAACGGTTAATCTAAGATTATGTTTCTTTGTCTTGTAATGATACATTTGCTGACTTTGTTTCCAGACAAATGGTTGAACAGTTTTTAGTATTTTTAACTTCAATACACCCTAATATTAAATTTACCCGTGAGAATGAAGGTGAGTTATATTTATTCAATATCATGGTTAATAATGCTTTTAAAACGAAAATATTTAGAAAGGAAACTCATTATGATTTGTACTTGAAATGGTCGTCAGCTCATTACAAATCTCAGAAAATAGGGATTATAAAAACGTTATTGGCAAAAACTAATTGGAATCAAAATAAGAGCTGGACAATGAAGTACGTTATCTACGTTTAACGTTCTTAAGAAATTCCTCAGAGTGTCGCTACCTGACGATTAACGTTCTTAAGAAATTCCTCAGATTGTCGCTACCTGACGATTAACGTTCTTAAGAAATTCCTCAGATTGTCGCTACCTGACGATTATTCGAAATCAAATTTTGTATTCTTTAGAAACTCAAGCACTTCCGAATACTGATTAAAATATATAAAAAAGGAGTGATTGCCTGTAGTTCATCAACAAAGTACGATCATAGTTGTCAAAAGAAGAAAAACTTCCATTTCAAAGAAACGATGGAGTTGTATGAATATTATATACGTTTTTGTGGAAAAGTCAGGTGATTATTGTAAAGGTGTGATCATTTAGAACTTGCAAGGTTAATATTGTGTGAATAATGAGAGCTATGACGTCATTTCCAATTTTCTATATCACGTGATCATTATTTTTTTCAGGATGATGCATTTTTAATGTTTGTAAAGATTGTTGCTATCCCTTGTTTCGTCATAGATGGACACGGAAAAGATAGTCCATTGCGCTTAACAACAAACAAATAAACAAAACAAAACAATAGATATTCCAGCGAATTGGACACGAAATTCGATGACCGATTGGAAAAACAGATCATGCAGTATTAGAGGCCACAAAAGTCGGGCTATTTATTTCCAAAATCACTGCTTAATGTAAGGAGGTTTGGTAAAGTACAAAATAATCACAAAACATAACCCTAACATTTCTTCACAAAAGAAATTACCATAGTTACACTGTTCGGAAAGAGAAAGTAATAAATGTAGTTACGTTGTTTCTTGTTTGTTATATCATAAAAATTCCACCAGCCCTATGGGCTGGAATGAAATGAGATTGGGGAAAAGAAAATTGAAAACCACTAGCTGGCGTGCCAGTTTTCTTACTGGGACTGGAATAAAATAACATGAAAATATAAAAACAACAACTGGAAATACATTTACCAACCTCTCAACGCAAGTAGCATCAACGAACCATCAGCATATTTATAACCTTAGGGAATCTACAAAACATAAATAACAAGACATTTGTCATTAGCCACACAGAAAACGAAGATGAAAGACGGAATGTGTTTGTTTAGCTTCTTTTTCTTCTTTTTTTTTTCCCCTTGACTAGATTACAAGAGAAGATGACCACGTGCCCCTTACGTGCTAATAACATATGGTTAACCATCAATTCGTCATCAACAGACTCGAATACAAACAAATAACTATTTGGAAGTCACTTAGTGAGAAAATATATTTGAGAGAAAATTTATATTTTTTTAGGATTAT
>NW_013753780.1:0-1252 GCF_000517525.1 Limulus polyphemus | reverse complement strand
ATCGTTTTCCAACGTGTGAACATTGCTTCATCTCTTCTGGTGCGTAATGTTAGTGAACCATTTTTGGACAGAATTGTCTCCAATGATTAAAAATGGATTCCCTATGCGAATATTAAGTGCCAAGAACAATGGCTCAGTCCAAGACAAAATCCACTTCTGACCCCAAAACCCGGACTTGATCCACAGAAAGTGATGCTTTGCATTTGGTGGGACATCAAAGGAGTAATTCATTTCGAACTCCTCAATCCACAGCAAACTTTCAATGCAGAGATCAATAGTCAGCAATGGAATGTTTAAATCAAGCCCTTCATAAGAAACACTTGTCAATCGGAAAGATGTCCTTCTTCTCCACGACAATGCACGCCCACATGTGGCATGTTTGACGCAACACAATATTATGTAGTTGGGTTGGGAAGTTCTCCCCCACCCACATATTCTCCAGATATGGCACCATCAGATTACCATATTTTTCGTTTTCTGCCACACCATCTTAATGGGAAAACGTATGCAAATGTGGAGGGTGTTAAAAGGACTTCGACATGTTTTTTGCTTTAAAGCCAAGTGGTTTCTTTAATCAGGGCATTAACAACCTGACTGTAAGATGGAAAAGCATCATTGATAAGGATGGAGACTATTTCATTGAATAAATGTTTTGTTTTGATATATAAGTTAGTCGGGTTTTTTCATCTAAAAAAATGCGACATTAATTTCTGGACGACCTAATATTATAACTTTTGACTCCATATCTTACTCATTTATAAAGAGTCCAAGTGTGGATGATCTAAGTATAAAAACAGATACAAGTTTTGAGTTCATATCTGTTTCGACAGGATCACCTTCTAAAATCAGTTATACTTTAACATAAACACAAGATATGATCATTTTTGTGGTAGCAGTATAAGTATTTTGTAATTTTTATATCCTTTTTCACAAAGAATATCTCACATAAGACATGTACAACACTTACAGTTGATGATAAACTGCTAACTGAGATGAATCTTTATATAACTACACTTTAAATATTCAAGTCTATGATATCTGGAATTAAGTTACTACTTTATAATCTACACCTTAGGCCGAGTGCGGTAAAACAGTTTCAATGTTTTTGATGGTTTATTATTGGAATTCACAGCACCTAAATGTTGGATTTGTGACATTTGTGCTTAAATTAATAAATTTGTACACCTCATTTGAAAAATATCTGACCAAATCAAAGTTTTATCCACCAATTCTCCAGTTAAGGAAATGGAAG
>NW_013753779.1:0-1102 GCF_000517525.1 Limulus polyphemus | reverse complement strand
AACAAACACACACGAAAACAACTAAACAGAACTTTATTACAAATGAAAAAATATAATTTTATTACTGACGATCTTTATTTTTATCTACGTAAAACTGATTCACGAACATCACAACTCTATGGCATTCCTAAGCCACACAAACAGGACTGCCCCCTACGACCTATACTGTCCACTTATGATTCCTTCAACTACAATCTTGGCAAATACATAGCCTGGGCTCTTACACCATATGTAACATCTGTAGGTTCATTTTTTAAAGATACCTTCAATTTCAAATATACACTAAAACAACTAAATTCGAAAGCCTTAATGGCTAGTTTTGGTGTCGTGTCACTCTTCACCGAAGTACCCGTCAATGAAGCTTGCAATATTGCACTCGACCTCCACATTAATAACCCCAACAAGTTAATCCACATCACCAGCACACTTTTTGCTTCTTTCTTAGAATTTACACCAACTAAAACCAACTTCATTTTCAACAACGAACATTTCCTTCAAATAGATGGTTTAAGTATGGACAATCCCGTTCTTGCCAATATATTTATGACCCAGATCGAAACACAAGCCATACATTCAGCGCTTCATCTCCCACTATACTGGTACAGATATGTCGATGACACTTTTGCTGGTTTCACTTCTACAGAACACACACTAACTTTTTTTGAACACATAAATTCCATTCATCCCAACATCAAATTTACAATAGAACACGAAAACAATAAACAGTTATCCTTTCTTAACCTCAAAATTATTAGATCTGACACTGAGTTTAAAACCAAAATTCACCACAAGAACACACACACTGGCCTCTACATCCCCTGGAATTCCGCTCATGACATCACACAAAAATTCAATACACTTAAAAACCTCATAAACACAGCCACATGACTCTGTTCAATGGACTACATAAATGAAGAAATTAACCACATAAAGCATTCCTTTATTCACACCAATAAATTCCCACCAGCTATTGTTGAAAAACTCTCCAACATTCCCCACAACAGAACTCAACTCACGAACAAAATTGATACTAACAAACCCAACACAGTACATTACACTGCAGTTTACCTTTGTTCCTGAAACCAGCTCAAGAATTATCCAC
>NW_013753778.1:0-1106 GCF_000517525.1 Limulus polyphemus | reverse complement strand
GGTTTAAACTCTAGACTAACACAGTGTATTTCATTTTGTTTTAAGACACGTGATAAAACATACTATCAAATATTGTGATATTTTATAGATTTTTAGGACGGTTATAGTTCTATGTTTTACAAGTTCACAAAGCAGTTCTAGTTATTTTCAACTATTATATCCGACAGATGATTTTTCAATTATGTGCAGATTCTTTTTCTTTACTCTAAAATAAATATTGTAAAATAATACTTTTGTTCCTTAACTAATACATGTGTTTAACAAAGCCATAATCATGTACACCAAGATAATATCTAGTTATTTAAAATGACTTTGTAACATGTGATGTTTTTGGTTGCTGACTTCATATTTGCTGTTACGTGTGTTTACGATATACAAATAGTTCAACATTAGAATTCATTTAATGTGCTTCAACTCAACAAATAAATTCCTAGCTATGAAGGGAACACGTCACATAATATCATCATATTTAACACTTAGCACAAAAAAGAATTGGTTTCGTAAATTAATTTAGTTTCGTAACAAACGCTCCTATTTTTGAATTTTTAAGTCAGTCTACTTTCTTGTTTTAAGAAGAAAATCTTATGTCAAATTTCTGTCATGTATTTCTCTACTAGTTTACTCTCGTTTAAATATAACACTATGATTATATGTATAAATATTATTGCATTAGTCATAGTACACAAAACTAAAAAAATCCTGTATATAAACAAGTTAAAGTAACCCTCGGGTAGCTAACTAAACTAATACAGTTGCAGAGAGTTTAACAACAAACTGAATTTAAGTTCAATTATTTATTTTAACAGCTATAACGACAGATCTTAGAATAAAACATGGGTTTACCCGATTTCTTCATTGTTGTTTCTTACATGAATTCATGTTGAAATAGTTTAAAATATTTCACATTCATTTGCTGCAAAAAATATAATCATCAACAAAAGTTTATTATTTTCAGGTGCAACATATAAGAGGTCTCGAACTCCTATCTATTTCTAGTAGTAAATAATATTTCTTATTTTAAAACATCAAGTTGAATACTTTCATTAATAACAAACCAGAAGTAAATATTGTAATAGGTTCTTCAAACGATAAGAAGAACGTAACTT
>NW_013753777.1:0-1936 GCF_000517525.1 Limulus polyphemus | reverse complement strand
ATATTCGCGGGGGTTCCTCGATAATTCTAGAAACTCCAGCGCGCATGCTCCTGGAGTTTCACTATTGTACCATCAAGTATTGAGAATTTCGTGAATGTAGTTAGCTTTTCTATATTGTTAAGAATATATAAATTTGTTTTGCTGACTGTTAAGTTCTGTGACATACAAAATCCGTTCTTCATTGCCAGAGTTATTGTATAGTGGACATACAGTTTGTTTTGGTTGCAAAGTTTATTCCGATATGATAGACAACAAACTCAATGTTTCAGTATGTGCGATACTTTACAAGTCTTTACTTACATATATTGAAGGCAACATGTCGGTTTTAAGCTGTAGGGAAGTGGTAATGTGAGGGTCAAGATCTAATGTTCAGCGGTATGGGGGATTGTCAGTTTAGTTACGGATTTCAAATGCATGGTGTATTTTGTATAGTTTCTAAAATGGGGAATGCCCCTTTCATTTATGGTGATTTATTCGGTGTGACTAATAACGTGCTAGAATAAGTATATATTGGAGGTATTATTACATTGGGCTGTAAGCCAATGTAAACATGTTGGATTTATAAAATGTGAAAGACAATATCTTTTATCATAAGAAAAAATTGAAATAATTTGTCAAAAACATTTTTCATTTTTATCACAGTTATTTTACAAATTTAGTTTGTTCCTGAAATCTTCAAAAGTATGATATATGCACATTGTATTTCATATCTCTTGGATAAAGCCGTCTATCTCTACAGTATCACAGAAAGTTTCATTGTAAAAACCTGATAAATTTAACTCTTTGATTAAACATAGATTGAACAATAAATTTATTCACTCTTATCAATGCTGGTCTCAAATATAGCCATACACATTCATCACTGTCGTTTTTTATGTTTTATTGGTTCTTCTTCACGTTGTATAACAGTAGAGGAACGTAACTGTTGTTTTTTATGTTTTACTGGTTCTTCTTCTTCACGTTGTATAATAGTAGGGGAACGTAAGTGTTGTTTTTTATGTTTTACTGGTTCTTCTTCACGATGTATAATAGTAGGCTAACGTAACTGTTATTTTTTATGTTTTATTCGTTCTTCTTGACGTTGTATAATTGTAGGATAACGTAACTGTTATTTTTTATGTTTTATTCGTTCTTCTTGACGTTGTATAATAGTAGGATAACGTAACTGTTATTTTTTATGTTTTATTCGTTCTTCTTGACGTTGTATAATAGTAGAGGAACGTAACTGTTGTTTTTTATGTTTTACTGGTTCTTCTTCTTCACGTTGTATAATAGTAGAGGAACGTAACTGTTGTTTTTTATGTTTTACTGGTTCTTCTTCTTCACCTTGTATAATAGTAGGGGAACGTAACTGTTGTTTTTTATGTTTTACTGGTTCTTCTTCACGTTGTATAATAGTAAAGGAACGTAACTGTTGTTTTTATGTTTTACTGGTTCTTCATCATGTTGTATAATAGTAGAAGAACCTCACTGTCGTTTTTTACGTTTTACTGGTTCTTCTTCACGTTGTATAATAGTAGAGGAATGTAACTGTCGTTTTTTATGTTTTACTGGTTCTTCTTGACGTATAATCGTAGAGGAATGTAACTGTTGTTTTTTATGTTTTACTGGTTCTTCTTCACGTTGTATAATAGTAGAGTAACCTAAGTGTTGTTTTTTATGTTTTACTGGTTCTTCTTCACGTTGTATAATAGTAGAAGAATCTCACTGTCGTTTTTTATGTTTTACTGGTTCTTCTTCACGTTGTATAATAGTAGTGGGACCTAAGTGTTGTTTTTTATGTTTTACTGGTTCTTCTTCACCTTGTATAATAGTAGAGGAACGTAACTGTTGTTTTTTATGTTTTACTGGTTCTTCATCATGTTGTATAATAGTAGAAGAACCTCACTGTCGTTTTTTACGTTTTACTGGTTCTTCTTCACGCTGTATAATAGTA
>NW_013753776.1:0-1363 GCF_000517525.1 Limulus polyphemus | reverse complement strand
GTTATGTTCTGTTCTGTTATGGATATAATACGTGGACACACATAAGAATGCATTATGAGCTCTAGTAATTGATATAATATATGGACACACAAACGAATGTTATATGTGTTGTAGCATTTGATATAATACATGAACACACATTACAAAGTTATACGTGTTGTACTAATTGATATAATATATGGATATACATTAGAATGTTATATATCTGTTCTAGTAATTCATAAAATAGATGGACACACATTACAATTTTATATGTCTTGTAGGAATTGATATAACACATGGGAAAACATCAGAATATTGTTTGTATATAGTAGTAATTGATAAAATACATGAACAGACATTAGAATGTTATATGTGTTGTACTTATTGATATAATACATGGACATATATTATAATGTTATATGTGTTGTAGTAATTGGTATAATATATGGACATCAATTAGAATGTTATATAAGTTATAGTAATTGATATAATACATGGACATACATTAGAATGTTATATGTGTTCTATTAATTGATATAATACATGGTCACACATTAAAATGTTACATGTGCTGTAGTAATTGATATAGTACATGGACATACATTATAATGTCATATGTGATTTAGTAATTGATGTAATACATGGAAATACATTACAGTGTTATATGTGATGAGTAATTGATATAATACATGGATACACATAAGAAAGTTATATGTGTTCTAGTAATTGATATAAAACATGGATACACATTAGAATGTTATATGTCTTCTAGTAATTCATATAATACATTGACCCATATTAGAATGTTGTATAAGTTATAGTAATTGATATCATACATGGACATGCATTAGAATGTTATATGTGTTCTATTAATTTATATAATACATGGACATACATTACAATGTTATATGTGATTTTTTAATTGATATAATACGTGGACATATATTATAATCTTTTATGTGATGTAATAAATGGTATAATACATGGTCACACTTTAGAATGTTACATGTGTTGTAGTAATTGATATAATACATTTCACACATTAGAATGTTATATGTGATGTACTAATTGATATAATACATGGATATACAATAGAATATTATATAAATTATAGTAATTGATATAATACATGGACATAAATTAGAATTTCATATGTGTTCTAGTAACTGGTATAATAAATGGACATACATTATAATATTATATGTGATGTAGTAATTGATATAATACGTGGACACACATAAGAATGCTTTATGAGCTCTAGTAATTGATATAATAGATGGACACACACATTCGAATGTTATATGTGTTGTAGCATTTGATATAATACATGAACACACATTAGAAAGTTATACGTGTTGTACTAATTGATATAATATATGAA
>NW_013753775.1:0-1104 GCF_000517525.1 Limulus polyphemus | reverse complement strand
AAAGTAAGCCACAAGAATTCGATGGGAAGGCACCATAGGAAGCATATAGAGCACAGTTTGAGCTCCTGGCAGAAGTGAATGGATGGACAGAGGAACAGAAAGCAGTGTACCTGGCAACAAGCCTGAAGGGACAACCACTGGAAATACTTGGACAGTTGTCAGCAGACGACAGGCACAACTATAGAGCACTGGTAGCTGCTCGAGAGTTCAGGTATGGAACTCAAAATCAGTCTGAAGTCTACAGGGCTAGGTTTAGGACGAGAGTCCGTGCTAAAGGGGAGAGCCTGGAAGAGCTGGCACAGGACTTGGAAAGTATGGCACACAAGGCCTCCCCAACTGCGCCACCCGATGTCCTCAAGTTGTTGCTGAGGGATCAGATTGTAGATGCCTTGGACAATCCACAACTGAAAATACAAGTAAAGCAAGCACACCCCTCTACTATGCAGGATGCAATGGCCAGAGCTCTTGATTTTGAATCCTACATTAAGTCCAGCTTAGAGGTACCTCGTGTAGCTTTGCGCGAAATTAAAAAAAAAAACAAAAACAAATAGGAGAAACTGGATTTCCCATTTTTGGACTTTCAATTTGATCATAATTAGCACCTTTAACTTGAAATTTTGTACGAGTTGCTAAAAAATAAAGGAATTCTTTGTTGATAGAAACATCTAAACGAGATCAGAGATCAGTGCACAGTTAATCGCTTTCTCAACCGACACATACGTATTATTTTTTATATTTAGATTATCCATAACAAAACAAGGATCAAAATTATTTAATGCTTTGACAAATGCTTCTTTTTTATATAAAAGAAGAAGCCACATTAGGGTCAAATTTCCAGGCTAAAGGTTTTCCAAAATTTTAATTGTAAGTTTTATAAGCAGAAATAATGTGACATAACACGCATTCAGCTAAGGAAGTGTGGTAGATCAAACACTGAAGGGATAGGAAAATATAAAGGTCGCAAAAAATCGACAAATTTATTGGAAAGTTGGTATATATATATATATATGTTTTCTCATAGCAAAGCCACATCAGGCTACCTGCTGTGTTTACCGAGGGGAAAAGAACCCCTGATTCTAGCGTTGTAAATCCGAAAACTTACAG
>NW_013753774.1:0-2341 GCF_000517525.1 Limulus polyphemus | reverse complement strand
CTGGGGGGCAGCTTTTTAGATGCATTTTTCTAAACTATTTACACACCAAACTGCTTTGAGCTCATAACTTTGTCGTTTATAGAGTATCTAATAGCATCTGCGTTACACACAGTTAATTCCAACAATTACTGGCTCGGGGTATCTTATGTATTGTACATAGAAAAAATTAGTGACTTCATTCAACTGTTTATTGTTACTGGCTGGGGTATCCTATGTATTGTACATAGAAAAAATTAGTGACTCCAATCAACTGTTTATTGTTACTGGCTGGGGTATCCTATGTATTGTACATAGAAAAAATTAGTGACTCCAATCAACTGTTTATTGTTACTGGCTGGGGTATCTTATGTATTGTACACAGAAAAAATTAGTGACTCCAATCAGTAATACACCAGTAATAGTGATTCTGTAAATAAGTAAAATATCGAAGTAAAAATACACACCAGTAATAGTGGTTCTGTAAATAAGTAAAATATCGAAGTAAAAATACACACCAGTAATAGTGGTTCTGTAAATAAGTAACATTTGAAGTAAAAATACACACCAGTAATAGTGGTTCTGTAAATAAGTAAAATTTGAAGTAAAAATACACACCAGTAAAAGTGGTTCTGTAAATAAGTAAAATATCGAAGTAAAAATACACACCAGTAATAGAGGTTCTGTAAATAAGTAAAATATCGAAGTAAAAATACATACCAGTAATAGTGGTTCTGTAAATAAGTAAAATTTGAAAGATATAATACACACCAGTAATAGTGGTTCTGTAAATAAGTAAAATTTGAAAGATATAATACACACCAGTAATAGTGGTTCTGTAAATAAGTAAAATTTGAAAGATATAATACACATACCAGTAATAGTGGTTCTGTAAATAAGTAAAATTTGAAAGATATAATACAAGTCAACAGAAAAAATAGAAATTCAAAAATACGTCAATTTTTTTTTTTGAAACATGATCAGTGTAGTATAATTAACCTAGTTAATTAATTAGTTACCGATTCTTTAATCATTAAAAACACGGACTAGGTAAACCTTCTGTCAAAATATTATTAAACTAACATCAAGGCATCTAAGATATAATGTATATAAGACATGGTTTCAACCAGTTCTGTTCATAACAGCCCGGCATGGTCAGGTGGTTCGGACGCTTTACTCGCAATCTACGGGTCACGGGTTCGACTCCTAATCACACCAAACATGCTTGCACTTTCAGCCGTGGGGGCGTTATAATGTGACGGTCAATCCCACTATTCGTTGGTAAAAGAGTAGCCCAAGAGTTGGCGGTGGGTGGTGATGCCTAGCTGCCTTCCCTCTAGTCTTAAACTGCTAAATTAGGGACGTGTAGCTTTGCGAGAAATTCACAAGAAACAAACAATCTGTTAATAATAATGAAAAAATTAACTACTAAACTACTATCAAGGTGTCTATGGATAATGTATATAGGAGTTCATTTCAACCAGTTCTGTTCATAATAACGAAAAAATTAACTACTAAACTACTATCAAAGTGTCTTTGGATAATGTATATAGGAGTTTATTTCAACCAGTTCTGTTCATAATAACGAAAAAATTAATTACTAAACTACTATCAAGGTGTCTATGGTATAACTTACATAATACATTGTTTCAATCAGTTCTGTTTAAAACAGCAAAGAAATTAATTATTAAACTAAGATTAAGTTGTCATTTCACAGCAATTTCACATTTCTCTGGCTGGATATGAAATGCTGCATCATTTGTGGCTTTAGGAGTTTTAGCTGTGCAGTTGATTGGAGAATATTGTTAAATAAAGAAAACATGCTTAGCCAGGTTGTTTTCTATTGTAATCTGTTAAGGCTGTTGTAATCTGGTCTGGTTGTTATATGTTGTAATCTGGTCTGGTTGTTATATGTTATAATCTGGTCAGGTTGTTATATGTTGTAATCTGGTCTGGTTGTTATATGCTGTAATCTGGTCTGGTTGTTATATGCTGTAATATGGTCTGGTTGTTATATGTTGTAATCAGGTCAGGTTGTTATATGTTATAATCTGGTCTGGTTGTTATATGTTGTAATCTGGTCTGGTTGTTATATGTTGTAATATGGTCTGGTTGTTATATGTTGTAATATGGTCTGGTTGTTATATGTTGTAACCTGGTCTGGTTGTTATATGTTGTAATATGGTCTGGTTGTTATATGTTGTAACCTGGTCTGGTTGTTATATGTTGTAATATGGTCTGGTTGTTATATGCTGTAATATGGTCTGGTTGTTATATGTTGTAATATGGTCTGGTTGTTATATGTTGTAATATGGTCTGGTTGTTATATGCTGTAATATGGTCTGGTTGTTATATGTTGTAATCT
>NW_013753773.1:0-1106 GCF_000517525.1 Limulus polyphemus | reverse complement strand
TTTTGTTTTGTGAACTCCTTCTGACGATAGTTTTAGAAATTGTCTTTCATTAATCCAAGAATTGAAAGCTATATGTTAGGTTTTCTTTCGATAAACTTGTATCAATAAGAACTTGTAGGAAGGAATCTACAGACCAGTGAATGATGCAGCAGAGGGCGCTGTATAAAACTTAATTATTCAGATAAGGGAATATAAAATTGACAATGAAAATAAACAAATACAAGTTATCTGTAATAATAACTATTAACTAATGAACAATCTTAGCTTGATTGGTTTTTAATTATAAAAATATGTTTGGTTCTCAGGCCTTCATACTTTTATTAATAAACTCACCTAATGCCACACTTCTGGTAAACTGGTCCATGGCACCTTTCGACATGGCATAGGAAAGTTGTGTGGCAGACTAGAAAAATTTGACACAATTGTTTTGTTAAAAATTACATCTACAGGACGAAATGTGAATTACTGTTATATTCAGAAAAAAAAAGGTCATGTCAAGATTTGCTTCTAGAGACCTGAATAGAATTAAACATCTAAAAAAAGCTTTGAATTAAGTTTTAATTATTTCCATGACATAGGATTTAGAGCTGGCGATTAATGTTACTTGCTAATCGATCAATCGACGGGTCCATTTATGGATTAGTACACCACGCCCTCTATTATCCATACAAGCAATAAAAAATAAAATTATGCTACCGTCTTAACTTTTCCCAAAAGTTTTATGAACATTTCCTACTTGGTGGATCAATCAACTAAAAGCATAACATGATCAGAATTGTTTGTTATTCAATAATTCAGGAATCTCACACTGATCTTCTCTTGTTTGTTATTCAACAATACAGTAATGTCACACTGATCCTCTCTTGTTTGTTATTCAACAATACAGTAATCTCACACTGATCCTCTCTTGTTTGTTATTCAACAATACAGTAATCTCAACTGATCCTCTCTTGTTTGTTATTCAACAATACAGTAATCTCACACTGATCCTCTCTTGTTTGTTATTCAACAATACAGTAATCTCACACTGATCTTCTCTTGTTTGTTATTCAACAATACAGTAATCTCACACTGATCTTCTCTTGTTTGTTATTCAATAATTCAGG
>NW_013753772.1:0-1105 GCF_000517525.1 Limulus polyphemus | reverse complement strand
CTACCCCCCATCTGTAATACCCTATCCCTATTAAATGGCCTGTAACCCTGTATTTCAAAGAAATTTCTGTCATCAAAATCATCTACGTTTAACCATGTTTCAGTTTTTCCCATTATATCAAAATCCTCCATTCCTACCAGTGCTATAAAGTCATCTATTTTATTTCTTATACTTCTAGCATTATGTTACGACAGCGGAAGTCACGTGACCCTGGTAATACGTCATGAGCTTCTAGAACGTTCATGTCCCTTCCTGAAGTCTCGAGTGTTTACTAGATATGCAGTATTCTTGTATATAAGCCGCCAAGAAGTGACGGCAACATTGTGTAATTGAATTGCAGACAGAGATAAATAGGAACAGTTGAGTCAAGCGCGTGAGTCGTTCGTTGTGAATTATAGCGTTTGTTATAGCGTGTCTGTGGAAATTAAGTGTATTTCAAAGCTGTATTGAGAAAGAATAAACTAGTTTCATTTAAGAAAGGACTTGTGTCGCTAAAGTTTCATCGGAAAGAAATTATACGGGAAATTAACTACTTCTATACTCATTTCCTGTGCTAAACTTTTCTCCGTCTCTTATTCTTTTTGCAGTTAGTTTTTCCTGGCCCCCACCACTGTCTAGTTCAAAACTTCCCTTACAGCTGATTTACTAGCCTTAGCTAACAAGCCAGCCATACTCTATTTAAATGTAAACCATCCATTCCAAAAAGCTCCATCACAGAAGTCCAACCAGCCAATCTGCTCATTCTAACATACTAACCAAAGCCTAGCATTTAGCCCTAGTGACCTACTTAACTTCATCCCCACAGTTAATTCTGGGCAGTATCCCTGATAAAATTAAATTATGAAATTGAGAACCAATTTTATTAGTTTTATATCACTAAAGTAATTAAGTTTATCTTTAATTATATAGAACTCAGAAATTAAACGGTATTATTTGTATTAACTGTATTAAATTGTATTATTAACATTACGTGCACAACAAAGTAAAGAATAGTTATTGTCACTTTTAATAAACTTTATCTTTAATTATATAGAACTCAGGAATTAAAGTGACAATAACTATTCGTGACTTTGCTGTAAACTTAATATTAATAATACAATGTATT
>NW_013753771.1:0-1106 GCF_000517525.1 Limulus polyphemus | reverse complement strand
GATTCTGAATCTGATGTCAAGAGAAATTATGATAGGGATTGTTTTAAACCTGAAATGTCTGTAGAACTACGAGTGAACTTAATGATTTCGTGAGAGATTTGGGCATTCCAAAGGATTCTTCAGAGATTTTGTGGTTCCAGACTTTGGGCTAAGAACTTACTTTCTCCAGCGGCATCATTTTACTGGTACAGAAATCGTGAGAAAGAGTTTATACCATACTTTTCACAACAAGATTCACTGGTTTATTGTAACAATATTGCTGAATTAATACCAATGCTAGGAGCTGCAGTCTATGAACCAAGTGAGTGACGATTGTTCATTGATTCATCTAAAAGAAGTTTAAAAGGTGTTCTCCTTCACAATGGTAACATTTATGCATCTGTTCCTATTGCTCATTCGGTTCACTTGAAGGAAACGTACGAAAATCTCGAAATTCTTCTTAATAAGGCCAAATACAAAGAACATGGTTAGCTATTTTATGGAGACTTAAAAGTCCTTTGTATGTTGTTTGGTCAACAAACCGGTTATACAAAGTTTCTATGTTTTTGTGTGAATGGGACAGTAGAGCACGAAATCAGCACTGGATACAGAAGCAATGGCTACGTAGAGATAGCCTGATACCAGGATCGAAAAACATTGAACGTGGAAGTTTGGTTGACACAAAGAAAGTCCTATTACCTTCACTTCACATAAATCTGGACTTGATGAAGCAGTTTGTAAAAGCGTTAGACAAAGATGGCGACTGTTTCAAGTATCTATGTGGGCAATTCCCAGTTCTTTCAGTAGCGAAAGATGAGGAAATATTTTCAATAACATGCTCGATAAATTCAAAGAGTTGGGTTGTAATATGAACTTGAAAGTTCATTTCTTACATTCATATATTGACTATTTCCCTGAAAATCACGGTGCCGTCAGCAAAGAACAAGGGGAAATGTTTCAAGACATCAGGGAAATGGAGAGGAGGTATTAGAGAATGTTAAACATCAGTATGATGGCTGATTACTGCTGGCCATTGAAACGAGATGCTCCAGATCCAATACACAAAAGAAAAACCACAACACGTAGTTTTGAGACTAAAAAGACGTAGTGTTCACACAAAAAAAAAT
>NW_013753770.1:0-1103 GCF_000517525.1 Limulus polyphemus | reverse complement strand
CATCTTGTTGACATTAACATAGGCCTAGCGTAATTTAAACTTCATTAGAAAGTTTGTTTTGGTTTTAATAACGAATTTTCCATAATTCAGCTACGCAGATTTCGAAAATAATATTTATTTTTTTCTATCACGTAAGGATTTTTTTTTATAAATCGGGAAAAAAGAAAAAACTCTTACTTAGATCAACTTATTATTTCGGTTATCACAGTGAACATTTTTTATTATTATGTTTGTTAACAAAAATACAAACAAACTGGAGAAAAGGGAAGAACACTGATGTCAAACGAATGTGCATCTTCATTCATCCTAATTTTGTTTGTGTGAAATCTGCGTCTTTTACTCACAAACCTACGTGTTGTGGTATTTCTTTTATGTGTTGCGTTATGACGTTTTTTGAGGTGATGGAGAAAAATTATTTTTCGGATTCAGCGTACGGGAATTACTGTAAAACATGTAAACATTTCAAGTCAATAAAACCATCGCAGGCCTGTGTTATTAATCACTACGTTTAGTAATAATTGTGTAATTAAGTATCTTAAGCATGATACCGAGAGCGGGAATGTAGTTGTTACGAGTCTCGCTGGTGTTTATGTCGTGGAAGTATTTAAAAACCAGAATAATTAACTATAAATATTATCTTGTCTTCTACGTATCACATATTTTCACTTTATATATATATACGTTGCTTTAAATGTGTAATGTTATAACTTTAACTGACGAAATGTGTTGCAGTGCGTGTGTGATTTGTTTTAGCTCAAAGCCACATAATAGACTATCCGAGCTCTGTCCACCGCGAGAAATCAAACCCCGGATTTTAGCGTTGGAAATCCTTAAGCTTACTGCTGACACACTGTGGGCGGGGGGACTAAAGTTGTGTTTTAATCTGTAATTTCCCTATGCGGTGAGAGATTTGTAAAAGTTGCATAAAGCTGAAATTCCAAACACAAAACTGGAACATGTTTTCAACTTTTAACAGTTGGTGTGCCATAAGTGATAGCAAAGGATAATTAATGTATTGTAAATGCCAATCGTACCGAATCTGTCATATTCAGTGCCGGCGAAGGCTTTCGTTCAATTACGTGACTCTTTAGGCAGGCTGGGAT
>NW_013753769.1:0-1222 GCF_000517525.1 Limulus polyphemus | reverse complement strand
TATGTTACAATAATTCTTTGATACACGGTTTGTTAGATATTAAAATATGTTACAATAATTCTTTGATACACGGTTTGTTAGATATTAAAATATACAACAATAATTCTTTGATACACAGTTTTTGTTTTCTTCCGTTCTGACTTATGGTATGATGAAATTTGATTTATTTTATAGAACAGCTTTGACTAACTCTTCAGTTCTAATCTATGTACTCCACTAGTTTTGATTACCAACAGAACGACCTCAAGCCAGGAAGACTCCAATGTAGGCCATCCAGCTATCAATGGCAACGTTTATAATCTCCACCCCCAACAGAGTTGGCAGTAGCTATATTTACGTCCTATCTGAAGAGCTTGGAAAATAGGACTAAATCTGATGGACAGAAGAAAAAAAAATATTTCAGCCAAGAATCAGTTTATTGAAGGTTAAAGGTTAGAAAAATAAGAATTAGGGCCACTTAGAACGTTCCATCCATAGTAAACCAACGTTCGGATGTATCGCCCGTGTTGTTATTATGGGGGTGGAGGCGATGTGTATAACAGGAGCTCGGTCTAATGTTGATGGTATTCGATTCAAGACCCACATGCTTAAATTGTTTTGTGAAGAGAGAGAGACAGAGCTGTTGAAGGATAAATCGCAATATTTATTTTTAAACAACCGAGAATGAATATGTAATTCATAACTTCTTGTTTGGTTTCAAATTCGCGCAAAGCTACACGAGGGCTACCCGCGCTAATTTATCAGTGATAGACTAGAGGGAAGGTAGCTAGTCAACACCACCTACCGCCAACTTTTAACAACAAATACTGTGATTGACCGTCACATTATAATGTCCCCACGGCTGAAAGAGCGATCATGTCCGTTAACGAGGATTAGAACCAACAGATTACGAGTCAAGCGCCTTATTCACCTGGTTAATCACAAGGCCTCACAATTTCTGAAGGAAACTGAATACATTTTCTTTTAATTAACACAGAATTATAATACCTTATAACCCGACCTGAAGAAGAAAGGTCCATCTGATTATACAGTATCGTATTTTGATGTTAAACCTATGTGTTTTTTCTAACATTAATAATACAGTTTCGGTAACAGAAAGAGTGTTAAACGTAACAGGTAGTTAGTGTTTAGTAGAGTTATAATGTGAATCCCCGTCACACCAAACATGCTCGCCCTTTCAGCCGTGGGGGCGTTATAATGTGACGGTCAATCCCACTATTCG
>NW_013753768.1:0-1908 GCF_000517525.1 Limulus polyphemus | reverse complement strand
CGGAAGTACATCTAGTATTTTATCGTTTTGTATGTTTTTGCTTTTGCGTATAACAAGACTATTTATAGTGAGATTACAAATACATATGTTGAATATGATAAGGTTACAAGCCTAACATTATCACAGTACACACTTTCAGTGAAAATCTCGAGACTACTAGTGTGTTTGTTGAATATGGCAAGACTACAAGCCTAAGTATATCATAATACTTCGCATTTAGTAAATATATACAGATTAAAAACATGTTTGTTTAATATGACAAGGGTACAAGCCTAGTGTTTGTCGGAGCTGGTGCATCTTGTATATGGGTTAGCTTCTCCTTTTCCATGATTATTTCTCGGTCACCCACCTTGTGTCCAACAAAGTCCAGCACAGAATAACTGATGTAGCACTTAGATGGTGTGATGGTCAGACCTTCTGCTCTCACTCATCCAAACATTTGTTTGAGTTTCTTCAGGTGGCCTTCCCATCTGGCTGTATGGGTCAGAATATTATCCACATAATGTTCGATGTTGGTGATTTTGCATAACATCTTCCTCATCATGTGATTGAATGTTAGTTAACTCTAGTGTCTAGAGCATCTGTCTAGTGTCACAAAGGCTGTCTTCTCTTTAAATTGTGTCTCCTTGAGTATCTACCAATAACCTTTACTAAGATCGATCCTGGTAAAGAACTTGGCCCCGTCTAGTTTCGCCATGACAGCCTCTAGGTTGTTCATAGGTTTGGAGTCGAACTTCGTCACGATGGTCAGCTTCTGGAAATCTATGCAGAAACGGTTTGAACCATCTCACTTCTTCACGATTGCTATTGGTAATCAGTATGTTGAATTCGACATTAACTAGACTTCTTGCTTGATCAGGTGTCTCATTGCATAGGATATCTGGTAGGGCTTCACTTTGACTGGATCCCTGGTTGTTGTCTCGATCTCGTGTTCAAGGTCCACCTTACTTGGTCTATCTAAGACATCTTTATATTGGCACAGTAGATCTTTTGCCAGTCAGTTCTTCACTGATGTTGACATCTTTGTACATCTCATCTCCACCCAGCAGTCTTAGGTCTAGTAGGTCTTCATCTTCTATGATACATTCACTGTCTTCAGGTTCTGAATCAGTGACAGCCACACCTGCAGCATCCATCTGTGCTTCAATAGCTGCACCAATTAGGTATTCTTCCCTCTAGAAGTACCTTTTCAACAGACTGGCGTGGTAGGTCCTGGTTTTCCTGTTCACTTTCACTTTATAGTCTATTGTGTTGACCACTTCTTGCATTTCAAAACACCTTTCCACTGTTGTAGTTTGTGGGTAGCAGAACTAAGTGGCCCCTTGACTACCTTCCCTCTAGGTACTATTCTTTGGCAGATGTCACATTATCTGCAGAATCTGGTCAAATTTCCAATGATCCCAGCCAATGGAAGTTGCTGATAATTCTGTCTGCCATCTTCTCCACTTTTAGGTGTCCTTCCACAATCGACTTGTGAGCCAACTTTATCGCTTGAGTCCAGTATTCTGGTGGTACTATGATCTGTTTAACTTATCCAGTGCTTCCTTCAGTTCCTGTAGACATACATTCAAGATGTCATCTTTAGGGCTTGATGTTTTGCTTGACTGTCTTTTCGTGAGCTCTTGTTGTGACTGCAGATGCCTCATCAGTCATATTTCTGTCTGGTTCCTTCAAAATTTTACTGCCTAGTATATTGACAATCACTAAGTCGTAGATGAATGCCATTGTACAAATGGTCTCAAGTTCTCCTATGTAGTATGGAGTGTCCACCTTTATTTTTCCCTTGGAAAACTTTATCACTGTACCATCAATCAGCACACACAGATGTACTTTGCCCATCATCAAATACTAGAGTAGTTCTCATTGTTGCACCCAGTGTCTCATAGGACTTTCACTTTCTTGTCCCCC
>NW_013753767.1:0-2643 GCF_000517525.1 Limulus polyphemus | reverse complement strand
CTCAACAAGTTCGCAGTCATTAATATGATAACAAGTACACTACATAGCCGTTTTGATATTCGGATTTATATATGTACGTATGTACAGATCTCTGTAAAAAACAAATACAGCACACTTACGTTCAGGTATAGAATACTTTATGAAATTTGGATGAATGTAAATATGCAACTACGTGTAGCAATATAAATATTTGGTAGAGAAGAAACAAATCTCGGAAACTTTTGTTTTTGTGTGTGCAAGATGGGACAAAAACATAACACGTTTTGCATGTGAGGCTTAGCCTATTAGGAAATATATCTCGCAGACCTATGTTAGACCAATCGCACCACCACCAAATCTTATTCTTTGGTGTATTTTTAGACGCGGCATATAGAATAGCTCTGTATTTTTTTCTTCTTTTGTTTTTCAAGTACAAACTTTTAGTTCATAGCTCCGCCATCTCTCGCCTGATTTGAGAACTAATTACAGTTTTGGACTCAGAAGGTCAAACACTTTCGATTGATGTATTTGACCACGCCCAAGGTCTCGTAGATTAATTTACTTTTATCCTACCTAAAATAATTTCAATTTGAGGGTAGACTGGTACATATTCTGGTGAGTAATAAAATCGAATCGGTGAGTACGCGCACCCCACGCTTGGTATTGCTGGCGCACAAAAATATAGCTAATAAAAGGGGAAACAAAGGTCTAATAGATTAATTTACTCTAATCCTGCCTAAAAGAATTTCAAGTGTCACGGCTATTGAGGATTCCCTCTTGTTCAGACATAAAGATTGTGCACTTTTGCTGTTTATGGTGTCTTGTCTTTTAAAACAAATTAAATGCTCAAGATTTTCTACATACCTCGATAGAGGTAATTGTAAACCTAAAACATAAAAGCTTAAATTATTTAACAAACACCCATACCACAACCTGTTGAGAACCGCAACACTGAGCAGTATCAGCCCAGCTAGGTCGATCAGAGAAATTGGATTCCAGTTAAACACTCACTTTTATGCTTTCTTATTCTGAAAGAAGCTCTTGAGATTCGAGCTAAAATTACCACTCTGGTTGTCTTCACATGACACAGCAGAATGTGCATACAGTTGATTATATATTGTGCATTTGTTATAGGATGATGTGCAATTTTAAATTACTTACTGCGCAATTTAGAAATGATAAACGCTGTCTTCCTGAGGAAAAACAAGATGGTTAAATTCTGGTTGCATAGAAAAAGCATAGTATTTTCACAGAGCTTCAACAGTGTATCTTCTTGACTATGAGTGGAGTTTCCCGAATAAAACACTGCTCGCTAGCTTTTCGGAACCAATCACGGAACGCGATACAAATCGTATGGGGAAGAAAAATATATGTTAGCGTAGTTCAGGTTTAGTTTAGATTAAATTGTGTAACTCTATAACATACGTCTCAAAATCAAAATCGGCTGATTGCGCAGCTCTGAAAATGTTTAATATAGGTCTTGCTGTAGAGTGAATTGTGAAACCTGTAGGCATTGAAAACAAAAACGAACGACCAACATTATAAATAAATAAATATATATATATATAGGTTGCCCATGGGCCCGGCATGGCCAGGTGGTTAGGGCGCGCTCGACTCGCAATCTGCGGCTCGTGGGTTCGAATCCCCATCACACCAAACATGCTCGCCCCCTCTATCTGGCCAGTGATATCTACGACAGACTATAACAATCTCTATCTGGCCAGTGATATCTACGACAGACTATAACAATGCTTCTCCGGACAGTGATATCTACGACAGACCATAACAATGCTTCTCCGGACAGTGATATCTACGACAGACCATAACAATGCTTATCCGGACAGTGATACTTACAATACACGATACCAAAATATTAATCTCTGTAAAGGTTTTTATCAATACTTAAACTTTACTTGCAAGTATTCTACATAAATCTGTACTCATCCTGAAGTTAATTTGCCTGATTTTAATAAACAACACATGTTCAATTACTGTGTTGGAATATAATATTCATAATGAATGTTATAGTCGAATGTGCTTTTATAGCTTGGGCTACTAATTACTAAAAGAAAAGGCACAATTTTCTAAAATTAGCAGAGACAAATCATACGCCGTAGGGATTTCAAATGTATTCTGTCGTAGTTTTTATGAGTGCAAGTAACATAATCTCGTGTGACAAGTATTTATCAGAAAATTCGAGCGATGAAGTCATGAAAATATATTTTTACTTGCAGTTTTGTGTAGGTGCGACTTGAATATATACCAAATTTTACTTTTGTTATGCGAAAGGTTTCCAGAATTATAACTCGAAAATTCAATAAAGAAGTAAAAACATTTTTTTTATTTCATTATGATTATGATAAAACAAGTGCCAAAAGCATCCACGAGCTTTTCAATATGAAGTAAAAATCCACTCTTTACATTGGCAAGCTATTTATTTGTTTAGTTATTTTTGAAATTCGCGCAAAGCTACACGAGGCCTATCTTCGCTAGCCGTCCCTAATTTAGCAGCGAAAGACTATAGGGAAGGCAGCTAGTCATCACCGCCCACCGCCAACTCTTGGGCTACTCTTTTACCAACAAATAGTGGCATTGACCGTCACATTATAACACCCCAACGGCTGAAATTGTTATAGTCTGTTGTAGATATCACTGGCCAGATAA
>NW_013753766.1:0-1106 GCF_000517525.1 Limulus polyphemus | reverse complement strand
GTGTCTTCTTATTGAAAGTACACAGTATCGTTAAATCTTGTGTCTTCTTATTGACATACACAGTATCGTTAAACCTTGTGTCTTCTTATTGACAGTACACAGTATCGTTAAATCTTGTGTATTCTTATTGACAGTACACAGTATTGTTAAATCCTGTGGCTTCTAATTGACAGTACACAGTATCGATAAACGTTGTGGCTTCTTATTGACAGTACACAGTATCGTTAAACCTTGTGTCTTCTTACTGATAGTACACAGTATTGTTAAATCTTTTGTCTTCGTATTGACAGTGCACAATATTGTTAAATCTTGCGACTTCTTATCGACAGTAAACATTATTGTTACATCTTGCGTCTTCTTTTCGACAGTACACAGTATTGTTAAATCTTGTGTCTCTTATTGAAAGTAAACAGTATCGTAAAATTTTGTGTCTTCTTATTGACAGTACACAGTATCCTTAAATCTTGTGTCTTCTTACTGATATTACACAGTATCGTTTAATCTCGTGTTTTCTTTTTGATAGTACACAGTATCGTTAAATCTTGTGTGTCTTATTGACAGTACACTGTATTGTCAAATCTTGTATTTTCTTATTGATAATACACAGTATTGTTAAATCATGTGTCTTCTTATTGAAAGTACACAGTATCGTTAAATCTTGTGTCTTCTTATTGACAGTACACAGTATTGTTAAATCTTGTGGCTTCTTATTGACAGTACACAATATTGTTAAATCTTTATGTCTTCTTATTGACAGTACACAGTATCGTTAAACCTTGTGAATTCTTATTGATAGTACATAGTATTGTTAAATCTCGTGTCTTCTTATTGATAGTACACAGTATCGTTAAATCTTGTGTCTTCTTATTGACAGTACACAGTATTGTTAAATCTTGTGTCTTCTTATTGACAGTACACAGTATTGTTAAATCTTGTGTCTTCTTATTGATAGTACAAAGTATTGTTTAATCTTATGTCTTCTTATTGACAGTACACAGTATCGTTAAATGTTGTGGCTTCTTATTGACAGTACACAGTATTTTTAAATCTTTTGGCTTCTTATTGACAGTACATAGGATTGTTAAATCTTTACGTCTTCTTATTGA
>NW_013753765.1:0-1106 GCF_000517525.1 Limulus polyphemus | reverse complement strand
CAAACAAACAAACCTTCGAGTAAAGATTTGCCCGATACTTGATATTCCTTGAGTTGAAAGACAAGCAAAATTGTTCGATTAGAGGTAATTAAGGACATTTCTCTCAACTAGAACTTCTCTTGATGAATTTAAAGAATTATAATGGATAACTTCAATGTATATTCTCGCAATTGCCTTTAACTTAAAAAGAGCCCCCCAGTGGCACAGCTGTATGTATGGGGACTTACAACGCTAGAAACCGGGTTTCAATACCCGTGGTGGGCAGAGCACAGATAGCCCATTGTGTAGCTTTGTGCTTAATTACAAACAAACAAGCTTAAAAAGAAGTTATCTGATTGTCGTCGTGTTGTTTCGACATCTTGAAAAAAAGAGATGTTTCCGATAAAGAATTTAAAAGGTGAAATTGGTGTATGTACAGATATTTAAAATAGTTGCTATGTGTCTAAAAAGTCTTCCTATTTATAGTAGTTTTATTATTAATATGTCTGTTTGTTATTTAAGAAAATAATTTGGTTCCCACTGACACAACTTGCCATGGAGTCCTACAAGGGAACATGTTATACTGTCAAAAACTAAGGATAAAGCAGTAAAATTAGGGTTTCATAATCACTGTATTCAAACTCCAGAACCAGGCGTTATATCAATAGCACCCAATAACGGCGTTTTATATTGACATTCGGTAAACTATAGCCACAATTTACCAACCAACCACGGTCTCAAATGTACAGGAATATAAGGCCATAATAGCTTACATACAGCAATCGTGTCAGTAGGTAAACTGTACATCTAGAACCTTTTCTTGGAGGCCCCTCACCATGTACAGGAATATAAGGCCATAATAGCTTACATACAGCAATCGTGTCAGTAGGTAAACTGTACATCTAGAACCTTTTCTTGGAGGCCCCTCACCATGTACAGGAATCCATATCGAGGAGTCATAAAGAACAGAGAAAACATTATATGAAACAATATGAAAAGTAACATACCTTCTTGACATTGATTATGGTTGTGTGGGAAAAGAAGCAATATTAATCCTGGTATTAATATCTCAAATTGTCGTTACTGCATCAAAGTGGATATTACGATAATTGGTTCATAAATATTTT
>NW_013753764.1:0-1822 GCF_000517525.1 Limulus polyphemus | reverse complement strand
GACATAGCTCTTGGTTGAGTTTGACCTACATAGCTGACATGACATAGCTCTTGGTTGGGTTTGACCTACATAGCTGACATGGCATAGCTCTTGGTTGGGTTTTACCTACATAGCTGACATGGCATAGCTCATGGTTGGGTTTTACCTACATAGCTGACATGGCATAGCTCTTGGTTGGGTTTTACCTACATAGCTGACATGACATAGCTCTTGGTTGGCTTACAGATGACAGCATTTCTTCTCTTGGTGTGGGTGGGATGGGGGAAAATTCGAAAATCGCACCCACAGAAAAATCAAGTAGGTTCTCTTTAAAGAGAAGCTTGACGACCTTTGACCTTCTAAAAATGTGTCTAAATAAAAATTTATGAACTAAAGTTTACTTGCTTAATGTGTACTCTGCCCACATGAATGATAACAGTCAACACTAAAGGTTATAAAGCATCTGTACTCTTTATATAATAAATTATCTGAGCGATATTCAACAGAACACTACGTTTTTCATATAATCAATTATCTGAGCGATATTCAACAGAACACTACGTTTTCCATATAATCAATTATCTGAGCGATATTCAACAGAACACTGCGTTTTTCATATAATGAATTATCTGAGCGATATTCAACAGAACACTGCGTTTTTCATATAATCAATTATCTGAGCGATATTCAACAGAACACTGCGTTTTTCATATAATGAATTATCTGAGCGATATTCAACAGAACACTGCGTTTTTCAGGCTCCTCCCTTACATTCTTGCTTCACAAATTTCAACCACAATTATGACCATTGGCCAGACACACACCACATTGACTGACCACATCTTTAAAACGATGTCCAACTGATAATTTTTCTAACCAGGGTTGGACATAGCAGAAGGGGAGCCGGTCCCCCCCCTGAAATGTCGTTAGTCTTCAAGCTAATGCTGTCCATTAATTCAATTTTAGATTTATATTATATTTGGCCCCGTCATATATAACATTTTCCCCTTCCCCTCACAGTTGAAAGAAGCCGGAACCGGGACTGTCTCTAACTTCATTTTCATACAAATTAAGAAATATAAAGTCTAAAATACCTTAAGGTATCGCAGAGTATGATAATAATTCTGTTAACAGTGGCTTCTCTAACACGAACCAATCCTGCTTCTCAGAACTGTTGACTTCGAAAAGAGGGGGTGGAGACCAGCTATTTCAGTGAAGGGCACAGGCGGTGGATGAAAATCTCACAAAGAAATAAGAGACGTAAATACAGACAGTGTTTTCTTTTGTCTGGAGTGGTGTAATTGGGTTAACAACATTCAACAGCAGTTTGGAATGCCAAACTTTCAACTAACCCTTTTAACGCTAGAAGACAGGCGGTTGTAAGCTATAAGAAGACGGTACGTGAATTGGATGACTAATAAAATATAGCTAAACAATGCCAGTAAGAAACGTAGTGGCCTGACTTGTGTATACAACAATAGAACAACTCCCGAATGATCGTGATACAGTATTAATTCACGTATATCTTACAGTTATGTCTTAGTGCTCATGTTTGGGTCAAGTGACCAGATACACCAATTACCAGAAGCAGTATTTAATTCTAAAAGTACTGTCCTCGATTAGACAAAAATATAAATACGTTTTGTTTTTTTAAAAAAAGGTAAAACACTCAAAATCAAATTACACGTTTTGTTACTTGCCTATTATAACGCCCCCCCCCCAGTGGCACAGCGGTATTTTTGCGGACTTACAACGCTAGAAACCAGGTTTCGATACCTGTGGTGGGAAGAGCATAGATAGCCCTTTGTTTAGCTTTATGCTTAACTACAAACAAACAAACAAA
>NW_013753763.1:0-1106 GCF_000517525.1 Limulus polyphemus | reverse complement strand
TTCGCTTCAGAATAGGAAACAGTTTTGTATATTATTATCAATTGACTGACAGAATTATGGCCAGTTCTCACGTTGTTGTTCTTTGATAAGTTTTTATTTCAGTGTTTGTCCTGTTAACGTCAGGCTTAAGGTTTAAGTATCGTGTTTGTATAAATAGTCGGCGCAAGCGTCTTTTTAGAATTAGTGTATGTATTTGTGGTGTGAGATTCCAATGATTGATGACTGTTACTTTTTTCTGTGTGGGTTCTGTGTTTTGTAGTGCTTGGGTTATGTATGACACTTGAAACATCTACTGCATGCTAATCTATCTCTGCACTGTTTCGAGCTGAATAATTAGACATTGGGAGTATCGCATCTGATATAAGGTATTCCAATCATTTTTGAGTAAATGTAAACTGTGGAGTCGGGTTGTTATTGCGCGGTTTAATATTTAACTCAAAGGATATGGGGTCATGATCGCTGCCTATGTCTTCGTTGACACGAAAATTATGTGTATATTGTATAAATGTGCGCGTGATTAATACTAAGTCTAGTATGTCTTGTGAGACGTTATGAAACGTGCGCGTTGGGGTAGCGTCATTGATTATCATTAGATTATTATTTTCGACTAGAAAATGTAGGATTTTTCCATTGGCGTTAGTTTATCGGCTGTTAAAATCTGTGTGTTTTGAATTAAGATCGCCGAGGATTATTGTGTGAGTATTATTATGTAAGATATTTTGGTATAAGGAGATATCGGATTCTAAATTGGGTAAGACATATTGATAGTAGCGCTATCTTTGCGTGGTTAGGCGGTCGTATGTAACAAAATATGTATCCGTTGTTGCTATTAATGTTTGTTTTGGGGAGGTATATTTTAAAATCTTTTTTATGTAATAGCCTGATGCTGCGTGTGTCTGATTTTTTGGAAATTGAAATTGTTTTATAATTGGAAAGATTATACTTGTTTTGACGATTTTGTAGGGTTTCATTAAGTACAATGAAGTGTCAGTTTAATTTGGTACTATGGTTAAAAAGTTCGTATTTTTTTGTATTTAAGCCACCTTGAATATTTACTTGTAAACATCTGAGCATTTTACGTATTCCTGAGGTCAGGTTTTGTTGGC
>NW_013753762.1:0-1555 GCF_000517525.1 Limulus polyphemus | reverse complement strand
TTTTGTCATCACTTCTATATGTGCGTACAGGGAGCGTTTACACAAGGAAGTGACTGAATGCAGCCTGCTTCCATCTTAAATCGCCCCCCAGTGGCACAGCGGTATGTCTGCGAACTTACAACGCTAGAATCCGGGTTTCGATACCCGTGGTGGGCAGAGCACAGATAGCCCATTGTGTAGCTTTGTGCTTAATTACAAACAAACCATCTTAAATCAGGGGAAATGGTTCCCCCTTCCGAAGAAAAAATAATCTATGTGGCCCAGTTTAGGAAATCTAATAAAATTTTAATTTGAATAAAAATAAATTCAACAGAAATATAATTATTTTCTTAATTTTTATTTATTCATGTTTAAGGTTTATCAACTAAATTTTTGATATTCCAAACGAAGCAACTACTACACTTCACGCCAGATATGTGCCCTAATCAATAACTGATAAGATAAACCCTTCTTATCCCGTGATCCCGGCCTCGTAGTATTTGTCGCCATAGGTATGTCTACAAAGTTTCCATCGCAGTCTTCGTCAAGCAAGTTTTTATCAACAAACATTGTCTTCCAGGTGAGTTTCAACTTCAGATTTTGTTTTCAGAAAAGCCTCGTTAACTTCAAAGTAAGCTATATTTGTTACAATTTCCATGGTTCTATTAAACTGTTTTACTTAAATCCACGCATGTTTGAGTTTTATATTAAGGTTCTTATAGTCTACATATATTTTGAAGCAGTTGACTGAACCCCAGAAAAAGTATTTTTCGGACTATTTTGTGTAAAGGACAAAGGGAAAACAAACATATGCTTATGTTCATTTTAACTAACTCTTTGTTTGACAGTATAACTGCAATGGAAAGAACAGATCTTTTAGATGTTCTTATCTTGGAAGATAAAACTCATTGTAATTTGTCCATGATGTTTATGAGGTTTCAAGATCGTCTCCATTTTTTTCAACATTATAAATGGACAAAACAAAGTAATGAAGGAAAGCGGTTTTATATCGGCTGTAAGCACATCGACTGTCTCCTGTTTTCTAAATATCATAAAAAACGTCTTGTTCTATTTCGTAGTGACCCGAGGTGCTAGGTCATTAATCCTTTATTTATGACACTACGTGCCTATAATCATAGATGTGCATGCTATAATAGACCATGGCTGTCACAGGGGTGTGAACCCGAGGTTATGAATTAGTGTTTTGATGATGGGAGGATCTTTAAATTAAAGCAAACGGAAGGCTCGTTTATAACTTGGACCGCTTAAAACAACTTTCACCCCTCAATTCCCTACATTGTTGGAAATTTTGAAGAGAAAATGCTAAAGGCGCAGTCTGATCATGATGATAATGATCCTATTGAAATGAAAGAAGATGACTCTTAGTTTTCATCATAAGATGATGATACAATTATTAATCATAATTATTCAGCATTGTTCTGTAGGGAAAGGCTTGGATCACAAGAAATCAAAAGTGTTATTAAGAAAAGGTGTTTGTTAACCTAGATATGGTTATGATTATCTTAGAGGTAATGGGAGACGCAGTGATTGGGAACTATATCATCGAGCTATGCCC
>NW_013753761.1:0-1105 GCF_000517525.1 Limulus polyphemus | reverse complement strand
TTGTGCCTGTCGTCTGCAGACAACTGTCCAAGTATTTCCAGTGGTTGTCCCTGCAAGCTCGTTGCTAGGTACACTGCCTTTTGATCCTCTGTCCATCCATTCATCTCTGCCAGTAGCTCAAATTGTGCTTTATATGCTTCCCACAGTGCCTTTCCATCGAATTCGTTGCTAGGTACACTGCCTTTTGCTCCTCTGTCCATCCATTCATCTTTGCCAGTAGCTCAAATTGTGCTTTATATGCTTCCCACAGTGCCTTTCCATCGAATTCCTGTGGCTTCCTTCGTACTAGATCACCCCTATTGCTGACACTCATGTCTGGAATGCGACTTCTGAGAAATTGAGTTTATTTAATTTACCCTCAGATGGATATATATATATATAATTTTGACACTATACTCTTTGCAAATACTTTTTTTTTTTTATGAAGTTTCCTACACAGCATACAAATTCATTTGGCATAGTGGATAATTATACCTTCTACTTTCTCAGTCCCTGAGAAAGATGTCTAGGACGTTAGTGAGTTCTTCTGGCAGTGATGATGAGTACAAGTTTTATGCAAAGCAGGAGATGACTATGATAGTTAAGAAAGAAAGAATGGTAAATATTCTACAAACTTTAGAATATAAAGTTGGTCAGCTTATAGGCACTCCTTGGAATGACAATGATAAATTGGCTAATTCAGTACAAACTGTTACGTTGGCATCTGTGTTTTCAGATAATATGTATGTAATATCATTTTATCCTGTTAAATCTTTGATAGCAAAGGGCTATGTGAACATGCAAGATTTTGTATTATTAAAATTGAAAATATTAGGTATAAAGTCATTTTTGTCATTACAGGTAATAATACAATTGATTGAAAGATGTTTTCTTTTTCTAACTAGCACTATATTTTCAAATACACTGGCTTGTAACCAAGGGGACATAAAAAGCCACTTTTTTTCAATATCTAACTTGGGGCATATTTTGAAGTGCAGATGCAATAACTGGATTTCACAAATCAATCAATTTGCATTTCCTGTTGATGAAAATGCTAGAAATGTATTTGCAGATTATCAGTATCCTGTAAATATTTACAAAGTTGAATATAATACTTGTTAAATGT
>NW_013753760.1:0-1130 GCF_000517525.1 Limulus polyphemus | reverse complement strand
AGCTGCCTTCCCTCTAGTCTTACCAATGCTAAATTAGGGACGGCTAGCGCAGATAGCCCTCGTGTAGCTTTGCGCGAAATTCCAAAACAAACAAACAAACCTTTATAGAATTTGTGTTTCCTTAACGAGTGGCCTCAGCTAGTTTTTCATAACTACAGACGTATTGCAGTGTCACATTTTCTTAACGAGTGGCCTCAGCCAGTTTTCATAATTATAGACGTATTGCAGTGTCGCTTTTGTCTAGTAAGCCGCTAGTTGAACAACTATTCGACAACCTTACCGAAATAAGCTTCATGAAACGTGTGTAACATTCCTAACGAGAAATGCAAGAGGGAATGTGCTGAGTTTGATGGTACATAATGTGACATAACATTCCAACGTTTTGTTCTGATTTTGTAATGTTAGATATGAAACATTGGGTAACTAGTTGCACATTAATATGGTTGGCAGTATAACAGAGTGACAATCAAACGTCACCTGTAACTCTACCAAAGTAGAATAACGTTATGGCAAGGATAATTATCTTTGGGGCCTATATGGATCCTATCGGATTTTATTTAGCGTTTTGAAAACCATTAATGCACTAAATTCCTTGGGGCCATTGATTTTGTTGGTTACAGTGCTCATAGTAACATGTGAGCCACACAAAACATTTAAACAACAATACCAATAATATTATAATGAATGGTTTGTGTCCCTTATATACTCAACATAGAAAATGAGTAATTTCGCTGAATTTTTTTCTTTAGTTCTTTATACTTGGTGTAGCAAAAAGCAAAAGCACAAACGCTGTTTATTGTTTAACCTACATAGTTTTGTATACAGTCCTCCTCTATCTCGAGATTGACCACAATCAACCGTTTATTGTTTAACCTACATAGTTTTGTATACAGTCCTCCTCTATCTCAAGATTGACCACAATCAACAGTTTATTGTTTAACCTATATAGTTTTGTATACAGTCCTCTTCTATCTCAAGATTGACCACAATCAACCGTTTATTGTTTAACATACATAGTTTTGTATACAGTCCTCTTCTATCTCAAGATTAACCACAATCAACTGTTTATTGTTTAACCTACATAGTTTTATATACAGTCCTCCTCTATCTCAAGATTAACCACAATCAAC
>NW_013753759.1:0-1106 GCF_000517525.1 Limulus polyphemus | reverse complement strand
TGCCATACGAACTACATTCTGATCAAGGCCGTAACTTTGAATCAGCTGGATTCCATGAATGCTGTAAGTTGTTTGGCATCCGAAAGACCAGGACAACGCCACTTCACCCGCAGTCTGATGGGATGGTAGAAAAGTACACCTGGACACTGGGACAGTAATTGGCAAAGTTTTGTAATAGCCACCAAGATGACTGGGATGTCTTACTCCCTCCACCGTTGATGGCCTATAGAACAGCAAAGCATGAAGCCACTGGATACACTCCAGCAAAGTTGATATTTGGTAGGGAACTTCGGTTGCCAGTGGATCTATTAACAGGATGCCCACCTTTGGAAGAGTTGCTTGAAAATGTGTCAGAGTTTGTGAAAGTGTTTTCGGAAAGGATGGATGATATTCACCATCAAGTACGTTCAAACTTGAAAACGTCTGCTGATTCGATGAAGTTATCTTATGATAAGAGATCTACTGAAGTTAGTTTTGTACCAGGAGACAAGGTGTGGTTGTATAATCCCAGGAAGACCAAAGTGAAAGCTCCTAAGTTGTCTTCTCCATGGGAAGGCCCATATGACATAGTGGATCGTTTCTCAGACGTGACTTTCTGGATAAAATGTGGTCGGCGAGGTAAGCCAAGGGTGGTGCATGCCAATAGGCTTTGGCATTATCACAGTCCAGGACATTTCACTTGGGATGAAGTAAACAATGTAACAAATGATGCTGCTGAAGACGTGTCACCTGAAAAAGCCACTGTCGAAGAAGAAACTCTATTCGGTTTTGAGAAGGAAAACAGTGAAGCCCTTGATGAAGGGACTACCACTGATGTGACTGTTACCAATGATAGGACGTTTCCTGATAAAGCAAATGAACCCCACATGAAGCAGAAGCCAACGAGACGGAGACCAGAAACGTCCCGTAAAATTAAGAGAATTTGTGGAATTCTAATTTTGTGTTTGTAATTCTATACATTTTATTAAGTTATTGTTAATTGTTTATTGTTTAATGTAAGTGGCTATTGTTCGGGACGAACAATACTAAGGAAGGGGCAGTGTTATGACAGTGGAGGTCACGTGACGCTAGTAACACGTCATATTCTCGAAACTTCGTGAATCCTC
>NW_013753758.1:0-2177 GCF_000517525.1 Limulus polyphemus | reverse complement strand
AATTACCTGACTAAGCAGTCATCATAAACAACACTATTTTCTTAACAAACACAACAGTTCGTTTATATTAACCTCTGGCTAAGCTTCATTAGATGCACAATGTTGTAATTTCATCAATGGTTCTATTTAGTTGCATAAACATCTGTCTTACCATTCTTTCTTTAAGCGTATATCCTGAGATGTAAAGATTTCTTTTTAACAATACAGTAACACTACATTTATTACCAGAAGAAGCGGTAATGTTGGAGAAAAAACAGCAAAATAAGTATTTTTAAAAACACCCTATTTGGAACACACACATTTCATACTTACCACTATTTCACAAAATTCCTAAGGTCGTTCGAAAAAGTATCGATAGGAGTAGTGAAGCGTTTCAAACAATGTAATACAAAACAAGCTAAAAACTTCTACTGCCATCTTTTGGTATAATAATAAGCTAATTATCTTCCAGGTTACTGATCTTTATATATTTATCAAACATCAAGGTTTGTATTCATTACCTAACCGAGATGTATCTAAGCAGAAATTAAAAGATTAAGTTCTGAAATAACGTAGTTTTATAGAACATACTATTATTAAGAAGATATATCTCCAGTGGTTTAATATGTGTGGCTGCAACTGAATTATTTGTTAAATTTTGTTGAGTTGAGATTCATCATATGTCTACACAAACCTTATTATTCAGACTAAATTAACAACTCGATTTAACGAAAACTGGCGCTAGTATATAAGTCGGACTTATTTGGATGATATAATGCGAATAGACATTGAAGTCTAAAAAATCATTAATAAACTTTTCAATCCGATTTCTCTAACCTGTTTTGATTCTCGTGGTAATTCTTGGTACATAAACAGACCAATCAGTAGAATTCCACCATTAACACTTCCCATTGAAAGTGTTCCTGTTTTGTTTTTGGTTATAATTTCATCTTGTAAAAAAAACCTGAAAAAATACCAAGAGTTTACTCGTTAATGAAAAAGTAAATTGGTTTATGAATTAATTTAATACGACATTGATGATGTTGAAAGGCGGGCTAATGCTGCCTAGTGGTAAAGCCTTAAGTATGTGGATTTATAACGCTAGAAACCAGGTTTAGATTCTCGTGGTGGGCAGAGGCCAGGTAGCCCATTGTGTAGATTTTTACTTATCTTTAAACAATGAAACAAACAAAAATAGTGATAGGTAAAACTCATGAGTAAATGGTAGCTTTAATGATAAAAGAACACAATATCGTGTATAGCAATTAGTGAAAACCCACAGTAAACGGAACAAACTCACGTGAGACTGAAGAGGACGCACGAATGTGTCGAAACTAGTTTCTGTAATATCAGACTTCTGACAGTTTGTTCTGTATATTGGGGATTTTCACTAAATGGTAGCTTCAGCTCCCTATGCAATACGATACTTATGTCTTTAGTTTGTTAGCTAAAACATCACTTAGCCAACTTAAATAGCTAACATTTAAAATTCCCATGGATTTAAAAAACAACAACAATGTATGACATACAGCCCTATAAAACTATTAAATACAAATTAAATCATTTTCTTATGGTTATGAAACACTTCTATGAAAAAGTAAAACAAACTAAAACCTAAGAATTTACTTTATTTATAACCGTGACTTTAGGCCTTAAACGTATTTCTAAGGATTTTATCTTGAGTAATGTAAAAATGTAATTTCGTGTACGTTCTAAAATAAGTAACACTAATTTCAAAGAATAATGCACGGAATCTCGTGGATTGCATAAGATGACGAAATCTAGAATCTTTTCTTCCAAGATATTTTAAACATTTGTGGTCAATAGAATGAAAAAATAATTATATCTTAAAGAAAAGTAAGCCAGGATTTTGATGATATATTAAAGAAAAGGTAAAATAAGGTACGAATAAGTTTAAACCAATAGTCTGTGTTTTACTTCAAGAAGCATCACATAAGTCCACAGAAACTTGTAACTTACCTTTCAGAAGCAAGTTTGAGATTACTAGGGTTCACAAAGAATGTCTGTACGTTATTCATCAAGAGAGGATTTAAAGCCATCCCTGAAGCCACTATCCCTGTCACGAGGCCTTTTTTGTTTGGAAACCACTTTGAAAATATTTCGTAATTTATTTTTGACTTGTCTTTTTAAATACACAAGTTAAATGTTATATCATTTTATAAACTTGGAGTATATTA
>NW_013753757.1:0-4631 GCF_000517525.1 Limulus polyphemus | reverse complement strand
TCGCACGCTATGCCTAAGTGAATACCTACTGTTCTATCAGATTTGTATCCAATATTGGTGTCCAAAACTAATAACAAACTCTAAAATGTAATCTTAGACAAAACCAATCCCTCTCTTTACTGAAGTGAAGCATCTGACAGGAAATAGCACCATTCTACATACAGTTAGTATTAGTGTATGTGGTTATAAATATGCTTTCGTACTTAAATTTAAGTTTCCGGTGGATCGTCATTAAGTTTACGGACTTACAATGCTAAAATCTGGGATTCGATTTCCCACTATGGCAGAGCGCATAAAGCTAGCTACTTCTGTAACTTTGCGTTGTAACGATATTAAATAAACCCTCTGTTGTGCCGCCATCTCTTGACTGTGGTTATTACTACTCTATAATACCAATATTCGGCAAAGAATCTCTTCTATAGAGCCTTAAATATATAAATACTTAATACTACACAAATTAAGTGTTATTCTATTCACGATGTATCTAATGGTTGTAATCTGTGTGATATAAAAGTTAGTTATATAAAAATATTCGTTGTTTCTAGAATTAAGTAAAAGTATACCTGCGACGCAGCTAAAGATCTAATTTTATTATCATATCCTGTACAGTATTTCTATGTTTCAAGTATTTTGCTTCGAAATATCATTCCTAATAAGCATAGTATTTAGATCAGTGTATCTTATTTATTGGAAGTTATAATTAACAATTTCTTATATAATATTATGAGGTTTAAATATTAATTCTACCCTTGCTAATTCAATTCAGGGTTTTTTAGTCTTTGCTTATGGGGAATTTTCCCTCAGACCTTTGTGCTCCTAATGTAGTATTGAACATCATTTTAAATTGGTTTGTATAGTGTTTACTCTGTAAGCACGCGATAAAGGTTTCTTCATGTTCTTATTTTGTCCTTAAAATTTACATCAGTATAATAAAGTTGACAGTTTTCAATTGCAGATGTATAAGTGAAACTAGTTCATACTGGACTAGAAAATTAGATATTTTTCGGACGTATTAATTTCATAAAAATTTCATATAAGTATAATATTTCCTAATTGCAACCTCACATA
Organism: Limulus polyphemus; assembly: GCF_000517525.1. Lineage (NCBI taxonomy): Eukaryota > Metazoa > Arthropoda > Merostomata > Xiphosura > Limulidae > Limulus > Limulus polyphemus. Next base: position 3,563 of record NW_013753757.1, on the reverse strand, counting down.
TTTTCAGTTATATACAGAAGAATCTTGAACATTTTAAATTTATGCAAACATAGAAGGTTATGTTTTTAATATAGAAAACTTAATGAAAATCTCAACAAAACTTTACAGAATTTTGACACTTTATTCTACAGGAGCTTTCGATTTTCTCTTCTTCATTATCAGCTGTAGGCACATAAACTTAGATGATGGCTAAACCAAAGGGCTTTGCTTTAAAGTAGGCTAACATTACGCTGTCTGAGATGGACCAGAATTATTTCACACAATTGCTCAATTCTTCTTTCACTAGAAACCCCCGTTCCTCTGTCGTGTTCATATCCTCGTTGAGATTAGGTGGAGTGGTTCAGGCACTTATATCAGTGAAGGTTGAACATTTATGTTTTAAGGAGTTACTTAACCCTAGGGTTTCAATCTTTTTCATCCTCTGCACAAGTTGAACTTCCAGTTTTATATAGAATCCTCACGTTACTACCTTCATCTTCTTGCGGTACCGTTTCAGACATTTCCCCTACATTTATATCACTAACCGCTTCCTTGCGCTCATCTAACCAGTAACGCTAATGCCTACTTGGTGCGGAAGGGGGAAGGGTTTTAGGCATCATACTGCATTATCTAGCCCTTCTTAGCTGTGTGCAGTTCGAATGAAGAAGTGACAATATTCGCCTCAGGTTGTTGGACCCTTGGACAGTCTTTCATGAAGTTTTTTACAAGGCTCTTCCTGATGCTCCTGTAAGTAGTGGATTCTATAGTATGGTTGGCTACAGGCAAAGCCCCCCTCCCGTGGGATCCTTCATTTCTGATATTGGGGTACATAAAATGAAAACAAGTACAAGAAAACGTTTAAAAGAAATAATATTAACTGTAATGTTTCTTTGTTATATTTTTATTGCTTTATTTCTTACATTTTTTTATGAAAGTGCACATTGTTCTATCCTTAAATGAAAAATAAAAATACACTTCTTCTGAGAAAATGCTGTATGTCATTTACTGAAGTGTACGAAAATAAACTGTCAATAAGTGATAAACAAATTACGATTTCATTCGGCAGTACAAAATCTTTTTTGTTCTTAAAAAAGGTTATTTAGTAATAGATAAACATTTTTAAGAATATAAAAACTGACCAAATTCAATAACACATTACTTCGGAGCTCACAGATTTCTTAATTATAACATTCGAAAATATTATGATTATCAATTTTAATTGATATAATATATCGATTTTTGTTAACTATTAGTCCTGTACGTTGTTCACATGACTCATTCACTCACGTGAGAAAAATATATATATATAGTTTGTTATTTTTCTAAAGCAAAACCAGCAATTCTCACCAAGAATGATGAGAATAAAACGATATCAGATTTGAAAATCTCAACGTCAACACAATGTTTACTAACGTGCTGTTTCTTCTTGCTGAATCATGACAGAGGTATTTAATACAAAGAAACATCTTGAAAGGTTTGCCAATAATGACACAACATTTAATAGAATGGATTTGAAGCGATCTTCCGATGAATTAGTCGAGGAACCTAATTGTACAATAGCTTTGTACATTCATTGAAGTAAAATACACAAATCAGTATCATCGCAAACTCGCTGAAAGATAAGATAAAGACGATGGTGGTTACTATGGTTACATCATAGTGGTTCACAATAGGGATAACAAGGACTTGCACAAAACCCTAATAGAACGTTCTGGCAAAAATCGCCTTAAACAGAAAGATTCAGTTCAAACAACACTTCAAATCCTTGACTATTGACTGCTAAGGCTGTGAATATAACAAAAATGCACACAAAAAATCACGCATGTTAGACTCACAAGGAAAAGAAAATCCGCTTGAAACGGTCCGTTTGTCACTCTCCTTATTATTATCATTATATAACAAACACGGCTTGGTATATTGCACCCAAACCGTTTGTAGACTAATAAAGGTACTGCTAAGGTCGTATGGTTTTAAAAAGTTGATTTTTTTCTTCTATATTTTACATAAGCTAAAAAAACATAATTTTAATGTAAACGATGTTATCATTACCCCTTGAAGTTATATTTCTTACAAACCTCTGGTATTCCTTTAAAAAGCTTAAGTACAAGGTCAAACAGGAATGACCAGCCAATAACACAGGCCTGAGAATTTCAACTTCATAAAAATTGTTTTGGTTTTAATGACGGATTTTCGATAATTAAACTACGCAGATTTTGAAAATAATATTAATTTTTTTTTTCTATCACGTAAGGGTTTTTTTACAAATCGGGAAGAAAAAAAATATTTACTTAGATCAAATTATTATTTCGTGTACCGCAATGAACATTTTATATTATTATGTTTGTTAACAAAAATACAAACAAATGAAGAAAAGGGAAGAACATTGATGCCAAACGAATATACATTCTCATTCATCCTGATTTTTTTATGTGTGAAATCTACATCTTTGTCTCAAAACTACGTGTTGAGGTCTGCCTTTTATGTATTGCGTTATGACGTTTTGTGAAAAATCTGTACGTGATGGAAAAAAATGGATATCATTTTCGGATTCAGCGTACAGGAATTACTGTAAAACATGTAAAAATTTCAAGACAATAAAACCATAGCAGGCCAGTGTAATAAATGATCATTATATGAGTGTAACATGTACATACTCAGTACTTTGTAAACTTTACAATCGGTGTTCTTAGGGAACCAACCTCTGTATTATGTATTTAGTTACACAGAATCTATAAGTGCTTACTATATTCTGAAACAAATCTCCATGACAGTCTTCAGATACAGCCTAACATTTAAATCTCGAACTAATGCGATTAAATAGTCAATAGCTACAGTAAATCATCATGAACTGTATCAGCTAGCTACTAGCTAGCTATTATCATTACAATGTATAAAGTTAGCTGCCGTATCAAATAATCCTTTGCCCCTACATACAAATGTAATTCTGAGTAACAACATGGAGCCCAATTAAAGGTTTGTAGTTTGAGTAAATAACGTCTACAATATTTCCAGCCTTGTTTGATTACTTTTTTACGATCTCTATTTGCAGGTTTTTAAGTTTCCATTTTTTATTTATCTTGAGCTTATTAAAACAAAGAACTTAGAGCAGCATTATCGCATGCTCAGAGAAGGAGATAATAAAGATGGTTCGTCTTATGCTTGTTAGGTAAAAAGAAACCAACCCATCTTATGTTTTTCAGATAAGAGAAAGAATGCTACATATATCCGAGTCAGTGCCCTTTTATGGTTGCTAATAGCACATCCCAGTTGCAGCTCCATTTCATACAAAGTAGGTTAATATGATAATGTGCTTGTTAAATAACATATTGGAGAGTCGGTGTCGTTTCAGTCAGCGTCTTTTTATGTTTGTTAGGTTAGAGAAAGAACCTAGCACATCAGTGACTCAGTATCGTTCTTGAGGATGTAGTTTAACGTTGTCTTATGCTTGTTACTAGTACATTGCAGACTCAGTTTGTTTCATCCTTGACAATGCACGTTAGGATAATCTTATGCTTTTTAGATAAGAGGAAGAAGTCAGCACATCTCATATATAACGTTTATTTCAGAGTATATAGATAAGGGTT
>NW_013753756.1:0-1106 GCF_000517525.1 Limulus polyphemus | reverse complement strand
TGAAAATAGTGACAGTCATCATGAGTTATTTGCTGCTTGGAAAGAAATTGAGGGCCGAAGTTGCCTTCAAAGTGGCATTGACGAAGAGCTGGAAAGGCAAATTCAGCAAGAAAAAAATAAATAGAGAGATGTACTGCGATGATTGCTGGGTCGTACACAATATTTAGCTTCTCAGAATCTTGCATTTTGTGGTCATACTGAGGACATAACCTCAAACAAAAACCTGGAAATTTCCTGTTACTTTTGCATTTATTAGCAAAGTACAATCCAGTAATGAGAGAGCATTTAGAGTGTGTTAAAAACAACCAAATGTCAACATCTTATCTTTTTCCTGAAATCCAAAATGAGTTTATAAATCTCATGGCTTCACATGTGCGAAATTATTGTTTGTCAGCAATTCGTAGAAACAAATACTATGGTATTCTGTTTGATTCCACACCTGATTTAGTCCATCGTGAGTAATTGGCCCAAGTGATTCAGTTTGTTGACATAGACTTTAAAACAAGAAAAGTAGAAGTCAAAGAGTCATTTATTGACTTTATACAGATAAAGGAAAAAGACGCTGCCAATATTGAGAAAACAATAAGCACAAAATTAGAAGCAGATGGAAGTTTATTGAGTGATTGTTGTTCACAATGTTATAATAATGCTGCTGTCATGTCAGGTCATCTGTCAGGCATTCAACAAAGAATTCTGAACAAAAATCCAAAAGCAGTGTTTATAAACTGTGACAACCATAGTTTGAACTTAGCATGTCTTCATGCTGCAAGTCAGGAAACAGCAGTTATTACCTTTTTTGGTATAATTGAAGCATTTATAATTTCTTTGCTCATTCAACAACTGGATGGGACGAACTGCAGCAGGAGCTTAAGATCTCTGTCAAGCGTGAATCATAAACATGGTGGAGTGCAAGAGAAAAGGCAGTATAAGTTGTACATGAAAAACTGGATGAATTGCTAGGACTGTTAGAGCAATTAAGAGAGAATGGCAACACGGCTGAAGCAAAATGTGGTGCTCATAATATTCTGCAATGCATGTTTACATTTGATTTTCTTGTACTTTTGTATTTTTGGAGAAATCTTTTATCATCTATCAGTCGAGTGCAG
>NW_013753755.1:0-1107 GCF_000517525.1 Limulus polyphemus | reverse complement strand
AGGTCTTGAAAACAATATATCGAACCTTCTTCAGATTTAAAGAGCAACTTTTCATATTAGTCTTCATTCAGTAATGAATTAGTAGATTGTAAACAAAGATGTAATGTAAAATAACATAAACATTATGTTATTTCACAACTACAAAAATGTTTCTCTAAACACAGACTTGTGTGAAATAAACACTATTCATTATTTTATCAATATAAACACACATACATTGTATGTGTTCTAAGAACGTAGAAGACGAGTGATTTTTCAATCATAAAATATATTGATGTGTTGTGAAGTTATATTTTTATCATTTATTTTTCATTACGTAGACTGTATAAACTTCAACACAAAATATTTTTTGTTCTGATTTATTAATTTCTAACGTGAAATTACGTTGTAGCTATTAAAACGCCACACAACTTACAGTTTTATAGAGTAAAATATTATTAATATATAGCCAAAATATATGAACTGTGACATCGAAAACTGTTCTGTGGAAAACTTCCAATTAAAAGCAGACTTAATAAATAAACTTAGTGTCCCTAAAACAGTTTAATCTCGAAGTCTAGGTTCAAGGGAGGTCCAGTTCAATGTGCACTTTGATCAACGTGTATTATTGAGTTATATTAGTTTCGGAGAATAATTCCACTCCTCATGAGTAACCCTGAACACAAGTTAATCAAAGAGAGATAAGCTGGATCTATATCATAGTGAAAAGTATCAAACATCTTGTTGTGCAGCAAAATAATGTGAAGTACTGAATTAATAGTGGCCAACGACACTTTTTCTTCACTTCACCTATCCAGTGTATATGTTTTTCTCATAGTGACTATAAAGCACGTTCACAATATGTTTGAAAATCAGACTTGTTTTTAGGGCTATAATCACACCTATACTGTGAACGAACTCAGAATTAATGTTTAGTGAGGAACCTGCTGATCTGAATAATTAATTAAAAATACAATAACAACAACTTTTACAGTAAGGAAGTTCTGATTTTAATAAATAAAACGTTTCGATCCACATTATCGTGTCCTCATCGGATAAGAGCTATATTCGAAAAGGCAGTTGGATTTGAAAGAAAGTTACAGACTTGTGATGCCGAGGACAAGTTTA
>NW_013753754.1:0-2270 GCF_000517525.1 Limulus polyphemus | reverse complement strand
GGTGGGCATTTCTTTTTATGATAAATGATTTATGTGTTAAAGTCATCGGAATTTATGATTTATTTATGATTTATGTGTAGTCATCGGAAAGAGCGGCTGCTTTCTGTAGTGTTTCAACTTTCTTTTCATCTAAGTAAGTTTTGAGGTCGTCAAGTGCACAACGTTTAAATTCCTCAATTAGACATAATTGTCTTTGTTTGTCAAAACTGTTGCCAATATGCATAGAATTACACCATCGATCAAAATAAAATTATTTTTCGTGGGCAAATTCCATATAAGTTTGATTAACTTGTTTGAGATAACCTCTAAACTTTTGGCGATAAACCTCCGCTACTAACTCGTATGCTTTGAGAATAGCAGCTTTAACCTTATCATAATTCGTACAATCTTCTAAAGAGAGAGTGGCATAAGCTTCTTGTGCTTTACCAGTTAAGACACTTTGTAATAGTAGTGACCATTTTTCTGTTGGCCATTCCATGGTTTGGGCAACCTTCTCAAAATGTTGGAAATATTTATCTACTTCATTTTCATTGAACGGTGGTACTTTAACATATCGATTAAGCTCAAAGTTGTTATTTTGCTTTGGTCGATCGCTGTTAAGTCTTATTTGCATTTATTTCAGCCTAATTTCTTTCTCGGCTTCAATTCGAGTTAGTTCGGCGTCAATACGAGCTCGTTCGTTTTAGACTTCAATACGATCTCGCTCGTTCTCGGCTTCAATAAGAGTTCGTTCGCTCTCTTTCTCGGCTTCAAGGCGTTTACTTTCACTTTCAGGTTCAATACGAGCTTCTTCAAGCTTGATTTGTTTGAGTTTTAGCTGGATCTCTAACATATCTTTATTACTCAACCCCAATTGGCTAGTAGGGACAATTGAGTATTCCCCTAATGCTTCTTCAGGCAACAAATCGATAATACGCTTTTTTAGTTCATTTTTTCTCATTGATCTTTTAACTTCTAGTTCTAGAACTTTAGCAATTTCGAGTAATTCATTTTTGCTATATTTTTCTACTTGTTCTAGGGAGTGTGATACAAGAAAATCTTGATAATCCGACATGATCAAATCTTGTTGGCACTGATAGATATAAATTCAATTATGATTTAAATTATAATTTAGATCGAATTTTGTCTCTGATTCAAATCTCGGACAAGAGCCCCCAATTTATTATGTTACGTATTGAGAATTTGATACAATCCAAGGCCGCGTTAAATAATTTAACTTTTAATAGTTGAGACGTACCTTGGATTTAGGTTTAGAAATTTGTATTATCAGATATGTGTTGCGTATAACGAATTTTTGATATATTTATTCTAATGTAAACGTTTGTTTCTAATAAGTTTGTATTTCGAGGCGTGTATAGCTTACCGTCTTAGTTATGTATGGCGAAATTCCCGCCAATTCTCCAAGACTGTAGCACATTCGTGAAAAAGAATCAACAATATACATCGATTTCCGTATCCGGTCTTAGCAGAAGGTTTTAGAAAGTGTTTCACCTACAAAAGCAGCAAGGCATCGCGCTAAAAAACAACACACAAAATAGAGCAGACAACAGAGAGGCCTATTATTTAACCGTTATAGCTATAAACTGTCATTTCGTTAACCCTATCAACCGGAAAATATACGACATTTGACTAGAAACCGTTATAAATTCCGAACGTCAGTGAATTCCCATCGAACGAACGTTAATACCTCTCAAACAATATGATTACTTTTTCAACGGACATTAGTGATTTTGTGAAAATATTATCTTACTTCAATGGTACAACAACTCAGTGCCTGACAAAGCTAGCTAGCTTCCCGCCAATTATTGTACGTACACCTAGCTGGATATCAAGGAGACTCTGAACCAGAAAGACGATTTTAGGCTATTTGTAAGTTATTTAAATTTCTGTCTATAAAACTTTGTTTGTAATAATTAATGGTTGCTATTGTAGTTTATAGTGCTGTATATATATATTAAAGCTTATTTGTGTCAAAACTAAAAACGGTGTGAATCAATCTTGTTGGCGAATAGCGTAAATGAAATAAAATACCGGTATGTTTCGCCTATGTCTAAATACAAATTCAATCCAGACAACGTTCATATTAAAAATAAATACATAATAATAATAAATTCGTTACACATGGAATTAAAACTGTTGTTTTAAATAATTCTTTTTAATGCACATTTTAAGTGTTTGGAATTCTTATAAAGTTAGGTGTTCTGAATTAGTTCGTTATACTAGAATTTGAAATAATTTTATTTTGTCAAATTTTGTGTAACTGAGTCTTT
>NW_013753753.1:0-1322 GCF_000517525.1 Limulus polyphemus | reverse complement strand
ATTTAATTGAATGTTGATAGAAATTTTATTATTGTAATAAAGTCAATAAAATCTGAGTAGTATACTAGCTAAGTTATAAAATTGTGTTGTTAGCACATCTTTTTTTCAAGTAATTTTAGTTAAATACATAAGTTTAAGACATGAAGTGATTTGGTGGGTAGTTTTACATGTTATCTGCTAGTTAAGCATTTTAACCTTACAAAACTCATTTGTTGTTAATCGTATAAAGTCAGTTTAAATGTCATTTCTGTTTTATAAGAATATTTTAAGTAGATTTATGATGATTTGATCAGAATATAGTACCTTTCTTTCTTCTTTTGTTTAGGAATATATTTTAATAGATAAAAACATCATAATACAAAATGTCATTGTACCCAAGTGTATATACTGTGTTCATGGTGTAATTGCCAATAAAAACAAACAAACAAAACCACGCAAATGAGATAATATTTTTATTACTTGTGATTTCCTACACTAAATGTCAAGAAAACAGTAGTACAACGGTATTGTTTATCTCTACCTGTTAGTGGCAAAAACTAACGTATTCAAGCAACAATATATTAGGTCGTCAAAAAATTAATGTCGTGTTTTGGAACACTTTCATTAACCACATTCAAAAAACGTACATCACGTATAATAGTTAAACGAACCGCCTAAACGTCACGTCAGTGTAGCCTGTATAATGTGTAAAGTTTAGTATAATCTTATCCCATATAGTGCAAGCACACGACGATACACACATTCGGTATGTAATTTTGTTTGAATACAAGAAGGAAAACAACGCCTCTATAACCACAAAGAATATCAAAGAAGTTTATGTAAATGATTTCAATTTATGTTGGAATTGATATTGGTGTTCTGAAGACGGTTGTTGAGTCTAATTCAAGGCAATACACTCGTGAAATGGCCCTGAATTGCATGTCCCTGATGAAAGAATACCTAAACATCTAAGGAATATTGGAAAACTCCATAAAGAAGGTGTTTGGGTGCCTCACGAACTCTCCGATGATAATCGTTTCCCCGTGTGAACCATTTTTGGACAGAATTGTCACCGGCGATGAAAAATGGATTAAACGCCATAAACAATGGCTCAGTCCTAGACAAATACCACTTCCAACCCAAAAACCTAGACCCCATACGCAGAAAGTGATGTTTTGCATTTTGTGGGACATCAAAGGAACTCCCCAATCTACAGCGAATTATTAATGCAGAGATCTCTAGTCAGCAACTGGAACTTTTAAATCAAGCCCTTCATCAGAAACGCCTTTCACTCGTCAGTCGAAAGGTGTTCTTCTTCTCCTCGACAATGCATGTCCACATGT
>NW_013753752.1:0-1106 GCF_000517525.1 Limulus polyphemus | reverse complement strand
ATCCTAGTAGGTGGATCGTGATAGGACGATTACCATCTTCAAACTGACGTGACCAGGTCTAATTGAAAGTTTTCTTATCGTTTCTCTGTAGTCAAAACACGTATTACGTCGACAGGTGGTAGTAAAAGCAGAACGTGACCTGATCCTGCAAACTTCACAAAGAAAAAAATTCAAAGTATCTCATTTTCTTATTCCTCGTCTGCTGTTAGTTACTAAACCGATCATGGCCTAGTGGTTAGCCAACCAGTCTGCAGATCTAAGTCTCCATGTTTCCGCGACAACAGTACTCCGCAAATTTGACGCCTTTAGTGCACTGTTAGAGAGTCAGTTAATTCCAACCAGGCCCACCGAGAGGGGGGAGGAGGGGGCAACTACCCTGGGGCCCGTGCATGCCCAAGGGCCCATAAAAATGCCCCAAATTTAAACTTGACTTTTAAAAATTTGCATACTCTTAAGCTAAGAAACCATAGACCAGAAAAACTGATGCGAAATTAGTCTACAAGCCAAGCTAAGTTCAAAATAGAAAATATCATAACTTTGGACTGAATAAAGGAATTTCCTCAAACATAGTTATAGCAATAGAACATTAAAAAACTGCTGGTAATGCTAATGCAACTGACAGTAAAAACAAAGAATTTCGAGTTAAAGTCAAAGACAAAAATGTTGCACTAAAGAGAGATTTGTGTGCTGTGAGCGCTTTCCAGCGCTCAGCCCAAAATTAAAGCATAACTTCCGCCAACTGCCAAATATACTAAGTTACAATCGTGTAATGTGTAGTTCTGCATCCGGGACGCCATGCGCCAGGACCCAATCGCCACATATTTCCGTGTTGTTAAGTGTTCAGTGCAAGTAATTGTTTAATCATCGATTGTTCTTAATTACATATATATTAGGCTATTTCCTTAGTAGCAATGTAGCTTTCTTTTAATGTTGCAAATGGCCTAAGGATTTAAAAGCCAAGGTTTTAACTTTTCCGATCAGCCTACTGGCTTACGTTTAGCCGCTTAGGCTAAGCGTCAAGGTTAAACTTCATATCAAAACAATGATTTGTTTTTTGTTAAATAATGCAGTATCTTATTGTTATCACTTATCAATATCTTATTCTT
>NW_013753751.1:0-1106 GCF_000517525.1 Limulus polyphemus | reverse complement strand
CTAAACCTGTGATTATCTCTAATAATAAACATAATTGTGTCTAAACCTGTGATTATCTCTAATGATAAACATAATTGTGTCTAAACCCGTGATTATCTCTAACAATAAGCATAATTGTGTCTAAACCTGTGATTATCTCTAACAATAAGCATCATTGTGTCTAAACCTGTGATTATCTATAACAATAAACATAATAGTGTATAAGTCCATAATCATCTTTAACAATACACATAATAGTGTATAAGTCCATGGTCATCTTTAACAATACACATAATAGTGTCTAAGTCCATGGTCATCTTTAACGATATACATAAAAATGTCTAAATCCATGGTCATCTATAACAATAAACATAATAGTGTCTAAATAATGGACTATAATAATGGGCTCATTATTCCGGTCACCCTGAATAGAATAACCCTTCACGCTGTAATAATGGGTTCATTATTCCGGTCACCGTGAATAGAATAACCCCTCACGCTGTAATAATGGGTTCGTTATTCCGGTCACCGTGAATAGAATAACCCCTCACGCTGTAATAATGGGTTCATTATTCCGGTCACCGTGAATAGAATAACCCCTCACGCTGTAATAATGGGTTCATTATTCCGGTCAGTGTGAGTACAAAACCCCTCAACACAAATGAAGATTCCAACTTAAGACATTTTGGCTAACTGACTCAGTTCTTAAGTTATTTTGGCTAATTGACTCAGTTCATAAGTTATTTTAAATAAACGCATCAAGCCAAGTTCTGTAAAGATGCAGTCATTAGTGAAAGCTTGTACAATTTTCTATTCGAACTTGTGCCAGTTTATCTTTCATTTGCACCAACAGTGACCTTCAAGTCCAGTTTTCTGTGAGCTAGAACATAAACAATAAAAATAAATTTTCTAATTTGTACATACGTACTGGTGTGCGAGCAGCGCTCCATTCAAGTTTGTTTATTCGCCTTAGGACACCTAACCTAACCGTAACACCCACCGTTGGAGGGGGACCTTAGGACACCTAACCGTAACACCCACCGTTGGAGGGGGATTTGAAACTTTCGATCTCAGGTCATGAACAGCTGATAAAGTTATAACGCCTCACCTCACACACCACGCCCCTT
>NW_013753750.1:0-2059 GCF_000517525.1 Limulus polyphemus | reverse complement strand
TTCCCCGGTGCAGTAAATACTCTACATAGTGTACCTTATCCCTGGTGTAGTAATTACTCTACATAGTGTACCCTATCCCTGGTGCAGTAAATACACTACATAGTGTACCCTATCCCTGGTGTAGTAACTACTCTACATATAGTACCTGGTCCCTGCAGTAAATACTCTACATACTGTACCCTATCCCTGGTGCAGTAAATACTCTACATACTGTACCTTATCTCTGGTCAGTAAATACCCTACATACTGTACCCTATTCTGGTGTAGTAAATACTCTACATAGTGTACCCTATCTCTGGTGCAGTAAATACTCTACATACTGTACCCTATCCCTGGTTCAGTTAATACTCTACAAACTGTACCCTATCCCTGGTGCAGTAAATACTATACATGGTGTACCCTATTTCTCGTGTAGTAAATAATCTACATATTGTACATATCCCTGGTGCAGTAAATACTCTACAAACTGTATCCTATCACTGGTGCAGTAATTACTCTACATAGTGTACCCTATCCCTGGTGTAGTAATTATTCTACATAGTGTACCCTATCCGTGGTGTTGTAAATACTTTACATATTGTACCTATCCCTGGAACAGTAAATACTCTACATACTGTACCCTATCCAGGTGCAGTAAATACTCTACATACTTTACCTTATCCCTGGTGCAGTAAATACTCTACATACTGTACCCTATCCCTGGTGTAGTAAATACTCTACATACTGTACCCTATCCCTGGTGTGGTAAATACTGGATATATTGTACCTTTCCCTGGTTTCGTAAATACACTACATAGTGTACTCTATTCCTGGTGCGGTAAATACTCTATATATTGTACCCTATATCTGGTTAAGTAAATACTCTAAATAGTGTACCACTATCTCTGGTGCAGTAAATACTCTACATACAGTACCCTATCCCTGGTGCAGTAAATACTCTACATAGTGTACGCTATCCCTGGTGCAGTAACTACTCTACATACTGTACCCTATCCCTGGTGTAGTAAATACATTACATATTATACCTTTCCCTGGTGCAGTAAATACTCTACATAGTGTACCCTATCCCTGGTGCAGTAAATACTCTACATAGTGTACCCTATTTCTGGTGTAGTTAATACTCTACATACGGTACCCTATTCCTTGTTTAGTAAATACTCTACATAGTGTACTCTATTCATGGTGCGGTAAATACTTTACATACAGTACCCTATCCCTGGTGTAGAATAAATAGTCTACATACTGTACCCAATCCCTGGTGCAGTAAATACTCTACATAGTGTACCCTATCCCTGGTGTAGTAAGTACTCGACATATTGTACCTTTCCCTGGTGTAGTAAATACTCTACATAGTGTACCCTTTCTCTGGTGCAGTAAATACTCCACATAGTGTACCCTATCCCTGGTGCAGTAACTACTCTACATTTTGTACCTTTCCCTGGTGCAGTAAATACTCTACATCTGTACCCTATCCCTGGTGCAGAATAAATACTCTACATACTGTACCTTATCTCTGGTGCAGTAAGTACTCTACATACTGTACCCTAATCTGGTGTAGTAAATACTCTACATAGTGTACTATATATCTGGTGCAGTAAATACTCTACATACTGTACCCTATCCCTCGTGTAGAATAAATACTCCACATACTGTACCTTATCTCTGGTGCAGTAAATACTCTACATACTGTACCCTATTCTGTTGTAGTAAATACTCTACATAGTGTACCATATCTCTGGTGTAGTAAATACTCTACAAACTGTACCCTATCCCTGGAGCAGTATATACTCTTCATGCTGTACCATATCCCTGGTTCAATAAATACTGTACTTAGTGTACTCTATCCCTGGTGCAGTAAATACTCTGCTTACTGTTCCTTATCCAGGTGCAGTAAATACTCTAAATACTGTATCCTATCCAGGTGCATTAAATACTCTACATAGTGTACCCTATCCCTGGTGCAGTAAAAACTCTACATTGTTTACCCTATACCTGATGTAGCAAATACTCTACATACTGTACCCTATCCATGGTGTAGTAAATACTCTACATACGGTAC
>NW_013753749.1:0-1106 GCF_000517525.1 Limulus polyphemus | reverse complement strand
GGGTTTCGATACCCGTTGTGGGCAGAGCACAGATAGCCCATTGTGCAGCTTTGTGCATAACTTCAAACAACAAAACAACAACAACCATGAATGTATTGAATAGTCCGTGTGCAAAGTAATTTTAATGTTAAAATTAAAAAGATTTTTTCTCATCTCAAAAATCTCAAATTTCCTAAAACCTCCTAAATGCATTTCAAACGTGTTTTCTTTTCAGTTTATATGTTATTTTCTCTACCCTATCTCGTAACCACCAAAAAAAAATCAAAATAAACCTAAATTACCCATTTTTTCTTTCTCGAATGAATTCAAATTGTAACATGAAACTACATTTGTTTATCCTAAGTAACTCCAAGTTCATAACAGTATACATCTATTTATAATTAAATTTTATTGCCCGTTGAACCGAGTCTAATTACTATTAGTGCCATTATAAGTTGTAAATCACTCTGGGAACATTCAGCTCACGTTACGCTATTGAATTAGATTACCCATGAGCTGCTTGTGCGCATGCCTCATGAACCATTTTAATTATATTATTATTTATTTTACCTAATATAGTCTTAAATAACTTAAAAAAGATCCATATTTTTAGACTTTAGTTACTTTTATAATAATAAATAAAGACTAAATATGAAAAACAAGAAATAAAGTACTTACCCAATTATCTTTTTTCATGCTCTCGATTGTTGAGGACAGTTAAGCCTAATTTTTTCATAGTAATGATAGTAATGCACTTAATTTTTATTTAATTAAATAATGCACCAAGGAACATAGACTAATAACATGCAATTTCTGGTTTTGTAACTATGTGACAAGAACCGTTACAAATTCATCCATGCTAGTTGTTAACTTTCCCACAGGAACGATGTTGGTACTTTGAGTGAAATTGACATCTAATTGTTCAGAACATAACGTTATACAGTATGTCATTTGATAGATGAAAAGCTTGACTTTCTATTGGTTATAAGTAATATATAATGAAACTAAGAGAGAACTATCAACGACTTCTGAAAGAGAGGATGTGACAGGTTGGTGTGGCAGGTGGGGTCTGTTTTCTATTGGATAGCCCTTTAACCAAACAAAATTGAAGACTATGAAAATTATGG
>NW_013753748.1:0-436 GCF_000517525.1 Limulus polyphemus | reverse complement strand
CTTGTCTTCCTAGTTATAATGAGACATGTTCCTGCTAACATTGACCTGTCTTCCATAATATAATGACATGTTCCTGGTAACATTGACCTGTCTTCCAGGTTATAATGAGACATGTTCCTGGTAACATTGATTTGTCTTACTGGTTATAATGAGACATGTTCATGGTAATATTGATCTGTCTTCCTGATTATAATGAGACATGATCCTGTAACAATGACCTGTCTTCCTAGTTATAATGAGACATGTTCCTGGTAATATTGACCTGTCTTCCTGATTATCATGAGACATAATCCTTATAACATTGACTTGTCTTCCCTGTTTTAATGAGACATGTTACTGGTAACATTGACCTGTCTTCCAGGTTATAATTAGACATGTTCCTTTTAACATTGACTTGTCTTCCTGATTATATTGAGACATGTTCCTGGTAACATGA
>NW_013753747.1:0-766 GCF_000517525.1 Limulus polyphemus | reverse complement strand
GTACTAGAAATACTTCCTCTATTGTTCATCGTGTGCTTGGTCTGAAGGTTGTAATTACAAATTATCGCTGCACACCATAAATTCCATTGTGGCTAACTTTTGGTGAAATCAACCCTAGACTGCATAGGTTGACAAACTTTCCACAACCTTCCTTCTCCATTCTTATTTCACGTGGAGTTCACTTTCCATGACCAGAATTTAAGAAGACCATATAAACAAAAGTCTGTTGGGGTTGCACAAGGAGAAAGGCATTGATCTTCTACCTTCAACGATCTACAAGACTTTCGACATACGGTAGTTAAGACGTCGACGACTCTTGTTACAATATGATAATTTTAAAAATTGCATGTAATCAAAATAATGTTGTTTATGCATATGTTTATCGAGTTTAGAATTACGTACGTTAGGCATGTTAAGATATGTGTTGCATACCAGCCCACGGTGGAAATGTTATAATTTTATTCATACATTATTACATAATATTGTTTTTCTGTTTTTTTTCGAATACCACTAGCCAAATCATGACGATTTGTTTGTTGTTAAGCGCAAAGCTACACAATTGGCTATTTGTGCTGTGCCCACCGCAAGTATCAAACCCTATGTCTACCGCCCAGCCGTCGGTGGGCGTCAAGACAGTGATTTAGTGATATTTAGTACAGTAATGGTCATTTATCTTTGGCTGTCATAGATGTTAGAAAAATTAACTTTGAATGACAGATAATAACATGCTCTACGATTGCAACTTTATTTTTTCATATTTAAATTT
>NW_013753746.1:0-1106 GCF_000517525.1 Limulus polyphemus | reverse complement strand
GGCCAAATTGTTGTTGCATCTGTTGATTTGCATGTCACAGCACTTAAGTCAACTACAATACCTCCTACGTCAGAGAAGATAATTTGGGGTAGAATAAAAGAACATCCCCAAGGAAGTCTGATGCTTGTGGAAGCAGTGGAAAACCCATCCAGGCCAGCAGACGTGAAGATTGGAAGGTCACTTGTGCCAGGTCATCAAGTAGTACCCATAACAGTGACTAATTTCTCTAAATGTGAGCAAACAATTAAGGAATGGACATTGTTAGGTGTGTGCCATGGAGGTAGAGGTAGTCAATGTTAAGGCAAGAAATACAACCATAAAGAAAGGACATTCTCTCCCAGAACATTTTACTGACCTCTATAAGAAGAGCATAGTCCATTTGTCATCATCACGGGCTCTTCAGGTTATAGAACTCTTGGCGAATTATGCAGACATCTTTTCAAAAGGAGATCATGACCTTGGCTGCACAGACCTCGTGGAGCACAAAATAAACACCACCCAATAAAGATCCCTCTGAGGATAACAGCTCTGGCCAAGCGACAAGAGATGGAGAAGGTCATGGATAGCCTAATTAAGGAAGGGATAGTCGATAAATCAGATAGTCCCTGGTCAGCTCCCGTCGTGTTGGTCCAGAAGCAGGATGGGACCCAACGTTGCTGTGTGGACTTCAAGGCTCTTAACAGTATAACTGAACAGGACTCATACCCACTGCCAAGAATTGACGACACTCTTGATGCCCTGAGTGAAGCCAGGTGGTTTTCAACTCTGGACTTAAAGTCGGGTTTCCATCAAGTGAAAATGGCTGAAGCAGATAAAACTAAGACTGCATTTAGTTATGGCCAAGGTCTCTGGCAATACTCTGTGATGCCATTCGGGCTTAGCAATGCTCCAGGATCATTTGAGAGGCTGATGGAAAGAGTACTGGAAGGCTTACAATGGAGGATATCCCTAGTGTACCTGGAGGATGTCATTGTGTTTGTAGCAACATTTGATGAGGAAGTATTCAAATGTTTGAATGCAGCAAACCTCAAACTCCATCCCAAGAAATGCCATTTGTTCCAGAACGAGGTGCTTTACTTGGATCACATTGTAAGTAAGCATGGTGT
>NW_013753745.1:0-1097 GCF_000517525.1 Limulus polyphemus | reverse complement strand
GACAGACAGAAAGTATACGTGGCTGACATTGAAGACCAAGCATATTAGAGTTGGACTATTTAATACCGAGGAAGTGTGTAGTTAACTTCGATAAAATGACGATTGAAAACATCAAAGGGCAAATTCCAGTAAGTGTTGCTGCATCTGTTGATTTGCATGTCACAGCACTTAAGTCAGAGAAGATAATTTGGGGTACGATAAAAGAACATCCCCAAAGAATTCCAATGCTTGTGGAAGCAGTGGAAGACCCATCCAGGCCAGCGGATTTCAAGATTGGAAGGTCACTTGTAGCAGGTCGTCAAGTAGTACCTATAACAGTGGCCAATTTCTCGGAATATGAGCGGACACTTAAGGAAGGGGCATTGTTGGGTGTGTGCCAGGAGGTAAAGCCAGTCAATGTTAAAGCAAGAAATACAACTACATAACATTTCCATAACATTTAACTAACCTCTATAACAAGAGCATAGGCCATCTGGCATCATCACAGGCTCTTCAGGTAAAAGAACGTTTGGCAAATTATGCAGACGTCTTTTCGAAAGGAGAACATGACCTTGGCTGCACAAACCTTGTAGAGCACAGGCAATCACAGTCCAATAAAGATCCCTCCGATTAGAATAGCTCTGGCAAAGCGACAAGAGATGGAGAAGGTCATGGATGGTCTAATTAAGGAAGGGATAGTCGAGAAAGCAGATGTCCCTGGTCAGCTCCCGTCCTGTTAGTCCAGAAGAAGGATGGGACCCAACGTTGCTGTGTGGACTTCAGGGCTCTTAACAGTATAACCAAAAAAGACTCATACCCACTGCCAAGAATTGATGATACTCTTCATGCCCTAAGTGGAGCCAGGTGGTTTTCAACTCTGGACTTAAAATCGGCTTTTCCATCACGAGAAAATTGCTGAAGCAGATAAACCTAAGACTGCATTTAGTTATGGTAAAGGTCTCTGGCAATAGCGTGTGATGCCATTCGGGCTTAGCAATGCTCCAGCAACATTTGAGAGGCTGATGGAAAGGGTAGTGGAAGGCCTACAATGAAGGATAGCCCTAGTGTACCTGGATGATGTCATTGTATTTGCAACAACTTTTGATGAGGAAATGTCC
>NW_013753744.1:0-1138 GCF_000517525.1 Limulus polyphemus | reverse complement strand
ATATACAAAATATGTTTGGTTCGTTCATTACAAATCATCTGAATCAAGGTATGTTTGATTCGTTCATTACACATCATCTGAATCAAGGTATGTTTAATTCGTTCATTATACGTCATCTGAATACAGGGTAGATGGAATCATCCTTTACTCTTTGTGAGCGTTTATATGCCTTCGTTGTATACTTAACTAATAATTAATGAAAATTGCAAAGTAATTTGAGATCAATACAAAATAAGTAGCATGTATTCGTACACAAAGAAATGAAGCTATACTCCAGTTCTGTGTTAACAACTGTGTATATATTCTTTATAGAATATCTACTTAAACTTCTGTATCCAATATTAATTCACGCTGTGTGTTTGTGGATTATTTTGTTTCTCCGCAGACTCCTTCCACAGTTTTGGAGTTAGCATGTCCAAACTTGGCAGTTGGACTCAAGGTGGCCTTATCTACGTATATAACGTAACCTCCTTATCAAGTACGGCTAAAATTGATTGGGAATAATAAAGGAGCTTGGTCGGTAAACTGAGGCCTCTAAATTACAGGGGGTCTTAGAACCCCGCAGCGTAGTGCGTATATTTTATGCTAATTTAAATAAAACACTAAAGCCCTTACTGAATATAAAACACTGTTCAATATACACGTTCTTAAGATTTCCCATAACCAATATTTCGCAAAAAGTTTTATTTTCTGTGTAAACCATGCCGTTAGTTTAGGCGTTAAAAAACATATACTTTGATAAAATGACTCTTTGGAAATAATGAATATAAATATCATAACTGTATGTTTTTCAATTCATATCTTGAAATTAACCAGAGCTGAAGTGGTTACTTCTGATGTTTCTTGCTAAAAAGCTATCAGTTCTTTTATTGTAATAGAATAGCATCAGCTAACCTTAACCTACGATTACGGTACACTTAACTGTAATAGACAAAAAAAAAGGGGGGGGTGAGTGACTTCAATTTGATATACTCGAATAATCCTAGCGCTACCTAAAGGATAAAAACCCTGTATGTTTTGATTTAAAGACACCATAGATAAATTTTCAAATTCATAGTTTCAGTTGTTGTTTTTTGTTTCGTCATTAAAATTTCATCCCCAAAAAGATAAAAACCTTTTAATGTAAATTTGATCTACC
>NW_013753743.1:0-1106 GCF_000517525.1 Limulus polyphemus | reverse complement strand
GTGTTTGCCAGACGCCCTCTATTTTTGTATATAAGCCCGGCAAATAAAGCGGAGATATAACTGCAGATAGACAGATAATCGAGTCAAGTGAGCGTCAGTGAGCGTAAGTAAAGTGCGTGAATCGTTGTGAATTATAGCGCGTGTTTAAGTTAAAGTGACTGTGGAAATTCTATGTATTGCAAAGTTGTATCGAGAAAGAATAAACTAGTTTTATTTAAAAAAGGACTTTTATCGCTGAAGTTCTTCGGGAAGAATTTTCACGGGAAATTAACAAACGACCAGAGACGTAACTGTATCTTATTAAGAATGCCGCCTTGGATATTGACGTGTTGCACTGTTAGAGTATTCACTGTGGCATGATGCGAGTTTACATATTACGTGTGGTATCAGATGTTGTAGGTGTTTCTTAATGAGGGTAATAAAGTCATGAATGAGGGTTCAGCCAAGCGAGGAGGAAGATATGTTAAACTGACGCCAAACGACATTTGACGCCGCGTGCAGCCCGGATACCTTCGCAGCGGACAAACAGTTCGTATATTATGGCTGAAAATAGTGGAAGGGGACGGCTCACGCCACTTTGATAGCACTATTTTTTTCAACTTGGTACTTCTTTACCGAGTATTCAACTTAATGTTAGAATAACATATACAGTGATTGACATACCCAACCAAGACATTCAGCCACGGCTCTTTCAATAAGATATTTATCATATGTTTTCTTGTAAACAGAAGACGGTGTAAGGAAACTAATGAACTTAGACAACATGGAAAACTCGGGTCTGTTCGCAGAGTTTCGTCTAGGCTTTGGATTTATCGAGTTTTGAGAACACCTTTAGTTCCATAGAAGAGAGAATGATAGTGTTAAGTAAAAGCGATACATAGCAGACACGTAAAAGAGAGAGAGACAGTGCCAGTGAACGAAAGAATGAGAAATAATGGCAAATTGCACGATAAAATTTCGTCATCAAAGGTTTGTTTCGAATATGCGGTAGCCATTTTTAGTTTTAAATTGATACACTAGAGGGAAGGCTTTGTTTTTTGTTTTGTTTGAAGTTAAGCACAAAGCTACACAATGGGCTATCCGTGCTCTGCCCACCAAGGGTATCG
>NW_013753742.1:0-1108 GCF_000517525.1 Limulus polyphemus | reverse complement strand
CTCAGAAATACTGTGTGAGGGAGTTTAAAGTTCAATGTTTTACTTTTGGGAATGTAACCAGCACTATAAACAATAAGTACTTGATGAAGCTACTGTTACAAAATTAGTAATTTAAGTTATATAAAGATGTGTGTTATTAAATACAGATGGATGAGAAGACAATCCTCTTTCATTTAAAACAAAATTAGAACTTTATCTACAATAGGTTTGTGACCTTATATACATATGTATATATATATGTAGCACTGAAAACTAAAATAAATATATATAGCCACCATAGCTATTTCATAAATTAATTTCATAAAAATGACTGATATATTATTTTTATATGATTTATAACAAAAACTTTATGCTGATACTGTGTAGTGAACCATATGAAAACCCTAAATAAGATCATCTAATCAAAGTGATAGACAAACTTTTGTGTTCCTAATAATGATTCCATATTTAGAATGTGTGTGTTTTCATATAGCAAAGCCACATCGAGCTATCTGCTGTGTCCACCAAGTGGAATCGAACCACTGATTTTAGCATTGTAAATCCAAAGACTTATTGCTGTCCAACTGGAGGACTCCATATTTACAAATCTTATTCTTTCTTTACTGCTTCTCATGCAGCCACATATTACAATTTCTTCATTACTGAGCTAGTTATAGTTAACCTATGATTAAAAACAGTTTACATCACTTGATTAGAATCTTTCATGGACTAGGTATGCTAAAAATGATGATCTGACTGATATTTTCGAAAAATGTCTTTACTGGGTAGATAAAAGCCATAGATATTTCTAGAAATATATATAAAGAGAATTTCCTTGATAAATATCAATGAAAAAGTTCATATATTAAACAATTACAGTTAATGTATATATATAAAAAGCTGGTCAGAGCTTCGTGTTTTTTTTTTGGGAGATAATATTGCTTTCAAATTAAATTAATTACAATTAATAATACAAACTTTGGCTTAAAGGTATCACCATCCACAGAAATCATCAGCAGTTTATGGAATATGTTCAAACACTTCTGACCTAAAGATGAAAAAAAAACAGTAAATACCCATGCAACATGAAATAGAAAGAAACCGTAAAACTTATGTGAGAAAAGATGTA
>NW_013753741.1:0-1106 GCF_000517525.1 Limulus polyphemus | reverse complement strand
TGCGGTAGTCATTACTTCAACAAGATCTATTTTCTATATTGCGGTAGTCACTACTTCAACAAGATCTATTTTCTATATTGCGGTAGTCATTACTTCAACAAGATCTATTTTCTATATTGCGGATATTCTGGATATAAGAAATACCACATAGACTGACAAAGATTTATTGGTGACCTAGGACCTGAGTTGTTCAAACATCGACAGGTCGCAGTAGGTAAAAATATTTTAGTCCAAATCAATTTATATGTAATATGCTTTCCTCTCAACAACTTATAGTATCTTTCATTCATGGGCATTGTTCGAATACACTGAACACGTTTGTGGCCATTGCTCGAATACGCTGAAAAGGTCAATAATCAGTATATAAGGATTTGAGAAGGCAGCATATTTATTCTGCCTTCTTAAGTACTTTCTAAGCCTAATAAAAAAACCTAAACCTAATGTCTTGTAAAGTTTGTATATTTGTTTGTAATTAAACACAAAGCTACACAGTGGGCTATCCGTGCTCTGCCAACCACGGGTATCGAAACTCGATTTCTAGCGTTATAAGTCTACAGACATGTCACTGTGTCACTGGGAGGCGTCGCGTAAAGAAAATAAAATGTTCGTACCCTTTTCAGGAATTAAAGTAATGTCTAAAGTTTCTTTAATAGTTGTTCAATCACCTGCTGTGAGATCACATAAGGATGTAAAACAAGAGACTGTACTAATAAAATCTAGAGAAAGAAAAGGAAAATCAGGTGAGAAAGAAAACATTGATACCTTTATTCTCAAGAAAATAAAAACCTATACATTGGGATGAGTAGAAAAAACCTAAAGAACTTGATAACTGCGTTGTTTAAAGCAATATTGCTTAGAGCGTTCCAGATATGTAAATATGAACATGTTTTTTTATGAATCTATAAACAAATGTTGCATGATGATAAAGTGTAAATTTTAAATATTTTTGAGTCACGAAATCTTTAAATATGCATATAATTATTACTTTTACTTACATTTTGAAATCTGATATGCAGGTGTTTTCATGATCTGAATGGATGAGGGTGTTTTTAGAAGCTTGTTGATTAGGGACAGCAAATGATCACGAATTGAAGACACATGATCGA